>NC_056727.1:712569059-712611559 GCF_019279795.1 Protopterus annectens | reverse complement strand
ATAGACCAGTTGATTTCAGGAAGAGACAAAAGATGGAAGCGTCTCAATTTACATCAAAAATACACACCTCACAAACCGTGTGATGCACTTTAGCTTCTCCATATCTGAATTAATATTGGTAAAGTACTACACCATATCTTTGCTAGCTATACATCCCCTGCTGTGACCCAGGAAACTCATACTTAAACATACTGAAGACAATCCCCATTCAACCCACCACCGTATTCATAGGCGACTTTACCTCCCCCACTGTAAACTGGGAATCATGCATGGCCACAGACATGCAGGCCCAAAGATTCCTACACTTTGTAAAGACAAACACCTAGAACCAGCTATTCCATATGTCCACTTGGGAGAACATTGCCCCCCCCCAACTTGTCGGGTCAGATCATAAAGCTGTTGTCTTTGAAATAAAAATAAAATCTGGGACACCAGCTAACCATGGAACCTTTTGGAATTATTCTAGGGCAAACTTTCTACCACTAAGTAATATCCTAGCAACATTTCAAGTCTTCCCACCCCCGTTGCCTGAAAGCACTGCTACTTATGCAGAACTGTCTGTGCAGTTAAGTTAATGGCTGTATAGCAACAGCTGTACCTACCTACCTAGAATGAACACAGGACAAACTCAATAATCAAGCCACCCTGGTTGAAATGCAACATCAGTAGTTTGTGTAACAAATGGAAGAGCATCATGTCAAAAATTAGGAAGTGTAACACCCAGTGAGGTAAAAACTCCCTCATCAATCTAAACAAGCAGATCAGGAGGCTAATCAGGTCTACCAAAGCCGAATTTGAGGTACAAATAGCTTCCCAGGCCAGGGACAACCAAGAGGCATTCCTTAGCCATGTCCACAACCTCAAAGGGAATACACATTGATGCGCTGAACTAATTGTAAATGAAGCCTCCTATACTGAACCAAAAAATATAGCAAATCTACTGGCTGACAAATTTAGCTGCAATTTCACACCCCTCAGGAAACACCCACAGGCATAACTTCCCCAGCCATCATTAAGCAGCAGATCTCCAACGCCAGAAACACTGCAGCAATGGGCCCCGATAATATTCCAGGATGCCTCCTTAATAGCATAAGACATCACCTGTCAGGACCACTAGAATCACACTTTCACTATAGCCTCAAGACCGGTTTCTTGCCAAGCAAATGGAGGACTGCAACTGTCATCTCTTTGCACAAGAGCAGGCCATCTACAGACACAGACAGCTACAGAACCAAATGTCCTTACTAGACTCGTATACAAAGCCATGGAAAGAATTATCATGGAAATGATGAACAATGACATAGGAAACCTTCAGATACAGGATCCAACTCAGTTTGGTTTCCTCAAGGGCAGGTCATACCTACTCATTATGGTGGACTTCTTTGAGAAGGTCACCAAAGCAATGGACAAGGACAAAATGTGGTGCATTCAACAAATCCCCCAAAATTCTGGGACTCCCATCTTATCCATGCTGCATCCTGGCAACAAAGAAAACCCCTGCCCAGACCTTAACCTCTCTAACCTTGAAACAGCCAGCCAGTTCAACTCATTCTTCATAGACTGCATAGCTAAACTAGCAGCCTCCTTCCTACCCCCTCCTCCATCACCCCCCTCATGCCCCAACCACCATCCCAATCATCAACCTTCCTCTACATCCTTCTACCTCAAGCCCATCCCCACAAACACTATAAAAAGACTTCTCCTCAAACTCAAACCCTGTCGCAATGCACCTGAAAACCTTCCACCCACCTTCCTCAAACAATCTGCACACAGCATTGCCTATCCCATCTCTATTCTTATAAATATATCCAGACAAGAATCATACGTCCCTTCTATCTAGCACCATGCTTACATCATCACCCTCCACAAAGGTAGCAAAAATACTGATACCACCAACTTCAGGCCTATTGCTATCCTTTCCCCTCTTTCTAAAGTACTAGAGAAAACAAGACAAGCATAACTCATGGCACACCTAGCACTAAATCTCCTCTCCCCTACCCAACACGGCTTCTGCCCTGGCCACAGCACCATGACTGCCCTTCTTTCTTTTTGTGAAACCATAAACCTCGAACGCGACTCAGGCAAGTTTGTATCCACTGTCAGAGGCCTTTGACACCATCTCACACACCCTACTTGTATCCCAACTTTCCACCCTACACCTCTCTTCCACCACCATCATTTGGTTTTCCAGCTACTTGTCCAAGTGCCAACAAGCTGTCCAATGGAAAACTTCAACCTCCTCCTTCCTTCCCACACCCACAGGTGTCCCACAAGGCTCTGTTCTTGGCCCTTTTCTCTTCAACCTATTCAGTAACAACTTTCAGCAATCCATCCCAGACTCATCTATCATTCAATATGCAGATGACTGTCATCTGCTCAGACTCCCCCCCCCCCCCCGAGCTCCTAGCAAAAACCGAACTAGCCTTTTCCAAAACAGAAATCTGGATGCAATCTAATGATCTGGCACTAAATGCAAATAAAACCAAACTAATGTTTTTTTTTTCCTTACCAAAAACTTTATTGACAAATCCACATTCACCATACAGAGCCAAAACAACACCCTCCTTGAAATTGTTCCCACCACCAAGCTTCTTGGCATCATTATTGATGAAGAACTAAAATTTGACACCCACATCCGCTCCTCAATTTAAAAAAAAAAAAAAACATCAAAAGTTTGGTCTCCTCTACAGGCACAACCGCTTTCTAAGCCCCTCTACTCTTGCATCCACCTTCCTACTCCCCTCCCTTATGTATGGTGCCCCTCTTTTCACCAGTCTCCATCTTGGCTTTCGGTCCAAACTTGAATCCTGCTACCACAAGATCTCCAAATTTGCAACCAATTCAAACTCATCCCACCACTGCCACTCTCTCCTCACTCTCAAATGGCTTGAACTACCCAACTACCTTAGTTACCTACAACTCACCATTGCTCACAAGCTCATCTTTAAACCTGCCAACTGCCCAGCTCTCACTACTTCCTTAAAACCTTACATTCCCAACTGCTCACTCAGATCCAAAAACCAAAATCTCCTTCAGGTTCACAAACATGCATGACCTCCTGGCCATCTACTGCTGTCCCCCTCCTTAGCTAAATAGTGGAACTCTCTCCCCACACACCTACGCAACCTACCTAACCATACAAATTTCAGCTACTCTCTCATGTTTCTTCCAAATGGGAATGCCCTTGCCACACTCCAGCTAAAACCCTTCCCCCAGTCCACCTTGCACTGACTCATCCAACTACCTCTGCTATTACTTCATCCCACCCAAAACAATCCCTCCCCTACCAAAAATTAATTTTCTCTCTAATATCTATTGTACTATACTCTCCAGTCTTAAATATACTATTACCCCCCCATGCATAATATTTTCCTAACCTACTAATGACTAGTATCTATACATTTTGAAATGTTAAACCTACAATTGAGTTTATAACAAAAATATTCATTTTATGTAAATGTTTAAATTTCTGTATTGAATTATGTCCTTTCATTTTGTAACATTGTGACAAGCCAATTGCAAATATCATGGAGCTTATCTGTAAATGTTTAATTAGCTGTATGAAGTATGTCCTTTTGTAACATGTGAAATGTAACTTGCAATTAATGTGGAGCTTTTCTCCCCGGGCCTCCACTTTAAATGGACTCTTCCTGGCCCAGTGGACTTCCCTAGTCATCAAACTTAAATAAAATAAAATAATGCCTACCTTGACTTTACCAAATCATTGAGTACAATACCCCACTTGGGCATTGTAGACAAACTCACAAAGTTAGGTATAAGCCCCTATGTCACATGCTGGATAGCCAGCTGGCTCAGTGACTTGATCCAAGAAGTTAGGACAAGGGAATCTACCTGCATAAAAAGGCCATTCACTAGCAGAGTCCCTCAAGGCTTGGTTCTGGAGCCCCTCCTTTTCAACATCTACTTCTGTGAAGTCAAGGCCAACATCAGGAGCCCTTGGCTGACTAAGCTTGCAGATGATTGCAAACTAGGTACAGCCATAGAATTCCCCAAAGACACAAATAGCCTCCAAGAAGGCCTGACACAGAACTATAACTGGTGCCAGATCCATGGTCTGAAACTCAGTGCAAAGAAAGCATAACAGTATCCTTTAAGTAGATGGCAACTTCTGGAAACTACCACATTGATAATATACTCCTAAGATTAGACCCAGCATTCAGGGATTTGGAAACACATGTAGACAGTAACCTGGCCTTTGACCATCATGTGTCTACAGTATTAAGGAAATCATTCTGTGTTACATAATATATATGCATTGGCATGGTATCTAGGTCCAAGGATGTAATTGTTCTGCTTTATCATCAGACCAATCATTGAATACAGTGCTTCCCTGTGTATGTACCTGACTAGTCATTTGCTACAGCTGGAATGTCCACAGAGGTTTTTTACAAAATGGATAAACAACATGTCCTATGGGGACCATTTCAAATCCCTATCCCAGGTTCCTACAGACTGCTGTGAGGCAGTCTATGCCTGCCCTACAAAGTTTCCTTTGATCATGCACTGATGGACCTGTTGCTCATCCACAAAACAAGTAGCATCAGAATTTTCCAATTTAAACGTAGGATGTAAACCTTGTCTCAACATAAATAGGACATGTTGGAGGGACAGGTATGTGTTTCAGAGACTATCCCTTCTCTTTAACAGGCTTCCCATCCATATGAAGCAGAGTTGTTCCCTAACCCAATTCATGCGTAACTTGGACCAATGGATGGAGAATTGAAAATTTATCTCTGGCCTGGTACTATGTCTCTATTAGATAGAGGCAGCCTATAAATGCTTAACCCATGCCCAAGCGTATGCATACCTCTAAAAATAACCCTAGAATATCAAAACTTGCCAGGTACATTTTGGAAGCATGGCTAAGCTTAAAAAGGCCCATTGTGTTTGTGTTAGCCTAGTAATCAGCTATGAATCTAAATCCTTATTTTCCTGTCGGGTGGGGGTTAATGACTCTCACTGGCTTCTTCACCATCTTTCAGTTTCTTTTTCTGACTGGATCATGGAGCAGTTACCAGTCTCCTTGGTTCTTTCTTCCTCTATCAGTGAGAAAAAAACTGCAAGGGAGTTTTTAGGTATCAGCCCAGCTGTTTTGCTGTCTCAGCCACCAATTGGTGACTCATCTCTGGCCAGACTTGGCTTCTCAGGTCTCCTCAATGTCTCTCAGTCCCTGTGGTGTAGCTCCTTGGAAGCTACTGAGGACCGGGTGTTAGACACATCCCCTGTGGCTGTAGCAGTCTCGTCAGTCCTGGAGGAAGGAGCAGGTGAGGCTCTACTGCACAGCTGGTCTAGAAATCCTGATCCCCAGGATAGTGCCCCTGCCATGAGTCTGCTTTTTCCACAGTCTTCCAGGAAAATAAAGCAAAAAATTAGGAATGTTAACTCTGTTTCTGTCACTGTGGACAATGGAGACTTGCTGTGATTTGCTATGGCATTGATTTCTGCTTTTAATGGTTCAAATTCTGTTTCTTCTTTTACTTCAAATAGAAAAAGAAAAACAGTTCCATTTTATTCTGAGACTGATTCTCAGTCAGAAGAGCAGGGAATTGGGGGGGGGGGGGGTCTCTTCCATGATTTGTCCTAAAGCTGTAGATTTTGATTCTGAAGAAAGTGTTAATTTTCTATGAAAATTTGTTACATTTGGATATTCCACAACCTACAGCTGCCCCTCTGTTCATTTAGCCTTGGAGGATGCTCTCTTAACTTGGTTTCCCTGACAGCCAACCTTCTGCTCCTAAAACGTTTGATAGATCATACAAAGTACCTTAAAACTCATTATTATCTATTTTCTAATACTAAAGCAGAACCTGCAGTTATTTCCTTATATAAAACTCCTGATGGTATACAGATTGTTAATGCTAAACCCATTCCCTCTGACAAGGATGGGAAAGCTTTTGATAGATTTGGAAAGAAAGTTTATTCTTCTGTTACCTTAACTTTCAGAATTTTGAAGTGCCAGGCTTGCATGTTAAAATTTTTATTGGATTCTTTTGAGAATATGAGAAAGTTAACTGTTAACCACACTTCTTCCATGGTAAAAGAAAATCATTAAATGCTTTAATTGTATCTGCTTTTCATGTTAACCAAATGCTGTTTAAAATGTTCTTATGATTCTGCTGATACTGTCTCCAGAGTTGCTGCCATGGGGTCAGTTATAAGAAGATTTGCTTGGTTATGTTGTCAAAACTTGCCAGAAGATTTTAAAACTTTTATTTTAAATTCTTTCCTTAACAAGAATGTTGTTTGGCCATTCTGCTGCTGAGGTTCTTAAAAGAGTTAATGAAAGGAGGAAACTGATTCAAAGGGTGGCCCAAATTTTCCAACCTTCCTTTTCTAAGTTTAAAAAAAAATCAGAAGCCTTTATCAAAAAGCAGTTTAAGCAGCAAGGTACCAACAAACAATATTTTAAAAAGCAATGGCAAGGAGGCTCTAAATAGAAAGGGGGAAGCCTCCAAGACCCAAAGGCAGTTTAAAAAGTCAGAATGACTGTTTGCCTATCCAGGCTGCCTCTTCCACCCTGGCAATCTTTCCGTCAGTCTAGGTTTTCATCTTCTGCTGTGGTAACAGGTTAAACTGATGATGTAAATTTTCATTCATTCCTTAACATGTGTGTCCGGATCTGATCCTCGATCCATGACTGCTGCTGTTTCACAGTTTGTGGGTACTACAAGCTCTCAATCTCCTCCCTTACCTATAATGTAACAGTACCCCTCATTACTCAGATCGCGTTTCTTGCCATTGTGCACAGACATAGCTGCTGCAGCTCTCAGGTGCAAGTTTGAGGAGATACATTATTTCTGCTTTATACCTTCTTATTCACAAAAATGTTCTTCTTTACTCTCCCTTTACCTAATAGTGCCAATATTAGCCCTTTCTTCTTACCGTTGGTAGCTTTGCATTATCATTGTTGGTAATCTTCCCTTACCACTTATCAATAATTTCTTAAATACCATTGTTGGTATTCCCTTTCCCTCTTTTCTGTAAATAAAAAAAGAAAATAGAAAAAGTAGTTTATTTCTCTATTTTCTAGCCCCTCTGCTTTACCTTCCCTTGTATTTGCCTTCTAAAAGTGACATTGTTTCTACTGTTTTTTTTTTTTTTTTGGAGTGATAAAATTGCTGTAAACCATCAGGGTTTAAGAAATGTAGTAAATGCAGGCATAAAATCACATTATCTGATGCCCGTAATTTCTGTGTTTGTTGTTTGGGGCCAGAACTGTTGCAGTCTTCTGCGCTATCTGTAAGGCATTTAACCCTAGAGTATTAATTAAATGGAAAAATAAATTAATTGTCAAGGCCCTTCTTCCTTCAGTCTTTGGAGAATCACTTGTTGGAGCTCAACTGTCCAAATCTGAAAGAGAGGAAGCTAAGAGGAGACTTTCCAAGCGACCCAGTTCCTCTTGATCCTCTATGGATCCTACCTCGGAACCACTCATGAAAAACTTCAGATCCTAAACAAACTTTTGGATCTGACTTCTTCAGACACCAGATCCGTATCTTTGGATCTAAATCACCTTGAGCATAAACCGTTATCTAGGATTAGGTGCACCTTTTACCTGGATCCTCTTGGCTCCCATCTCCATTCCTGGAAAGATGCCGTTTACCTTCCATAGCCTCTTCCCCTTTATCCAGAGGTCTTACAAAAGCCAATGTGGACAGAATGATGAGGAAGTTTATCTCGACACAAATTCACATGGGAGATCTAGTTCTCATGGCTCCTACCCTTATGGGTCCAGAGACCTTCTCTAGTACAACCCCAACAGTTTTGGGTCTTTCTCCGATCCATCCCTAGGTTTCAAAGCCCTTGGATCCAAGACTCCTGGCACCATCTGTTTTGGATCCGAGGATACCTTCACTCTTGGATCTGATATCTTCTCTGAGTGTTCCAGCTCCAAGTGTGACTGAGCAGGATGACTCTCGGACCCAAAGCTTCACTGTTGACTCTGATGTTGTTGGAGCCATCTCTACCCCTCTGAGCTTCAGCATTCGATAGCTCAGTTCCAACTCTTGCCTTGGGTGGGTTTTCTTGAGATCAGAAGGAGCATCGGTCCAGAAGCATGCCTTCTCAGCTCCCACAGTTTCTTTC
Source organism: Protopterus annectens (assembly GCF_019279795.1). Lineage (NCBI taxonomy): Eukaryota > Metazoa > Chordata > Ceratodontiformes > Protopteridae > Protopterus > Protopterus annectens. The sequence goes on along the minus strand of NC_056727.1, from coordinate 712,603,453 downwards.
TTCCCAGGGGCATTACACCTTCGAGGTAGTAATGAGAGCATTCTCTTCTAGTCCAAAAGTTCAAAATACTATCCCTTCAGTCTATTACCACTAATTACCCTATACGTTTTTTAGTAACTCTAGATTTAAAAGATACATATCACATTCCTGTAGCCTCAGATTTCAAATGTTTCTTAAGGTCCTCTGCATTACCCTTTGGATTATCTACTGCTCCAAGTATCTAGCCTAAGTGATAGCCTATTGCAGACTGCAAGGCATTCTTATTTTCCTTATTTAGAGGACTGTTATGTGAAGATATATGAAGCCTGCCAGCCTAGCTAGATAGAATTTTGTAGATAATCCTTTGTCATTGTAAATATGAATATAATCCACAGACTTGTCCTCTTAAATGTAAGAAAATTGTGTTAAGTGTTGAACTTCAAAAATGTAACCACAGTGCACTCTGCTGGAAGAAAGCTGATAAGTCAAGCATTGTATGACTGTGTGATCTCAAAGCTTGGAGAGACAACGTCTAGACTGAGGAATTCCTTCTGTTTTGAGACTAGAGTTAATTGCTAGATTTTACATATATAATGTCTTTTATTGCTGTGGTTTCATGGCCAGGTGCAAGGTCAAAGAAATGTTAAAACTCTGAGTTTCTGTTAGCCTGAGAACCAAAGAAGAATAATATAAAATGAGTCAGTAGTGATGTATTACCAATTTAAGAGATTTCATGGAGAAAGAGAAAGCATTTTGGATTTGTTCTGAAGAACATCCACTCACCAGTACTCTGCCTTTGCTTTATATGTAAGTTTATTTAGAACTGTGATTGCTCTTAGAATTAGATAGGAATTTAGTCAGATTTAGTCTAGCTGTTTTCTATATTTGTCAGACTATTCTACAGTATTAGTTTAAGCATTTTCCTGTGACTTCTGAACCCTTGACTAGCACTGTGTTGAGTTGAGAAGATTTGTCTTATGTTTTTATTATTTATTATTAAATATTTTTAAACCTTTCAACTGCGGCTGTTTTTTGTAATTAAAGCTGTAGCGTACTTGCATGTATTTGGTGATGCTGTACAAAGCCACTCCAATAAGCCTTGCTGTTCGTCCACTTACTGTTTGGATAATAATATTGCACAGTATAAATGGGACACCCTTTGGTAAGAGCCTTTTTAGTAGCTAAGAGCAGCTGGTGGCAGTGATTACTACCTTATAGCCTGGCAGGAGGGGGCATAGCTGGAGAACCTGTGCCAGCCTTCCCCAGGAGTGTCTGTGTGTTTGTATATAAACCACATCTCAAAGTGTGTGTGTGTGTGTGTGTGTGTGTGTGTGTGTGTGTGTGTGTGTGTGTGTGTCAGCTACTTGGGCAGGGACACAAAGTACTTGTTGGACAGAGAGGACATTGAGGTTTTGGCTTGACTACTCTGCTGAGATCTGTACCCTATAGCTGTGCCAGTGAGGAGTCTTATTGGGGATCTGGAGAGAAACCAGCCCCAGGCTGTCTGTGATCTCTGTGTGCTCTTAAGGGTAATTGTACTTTACTGTGTGTGTATTTGTTATCCTTCACAGTGTGGATGCCCTTCACTGGTGTTAGTGGTGAGGATTGAGGCTCCTTGATTACTGGGCCAGGGCGTCACATGTTATATTTGAAGAGTCTATTTTTAAAGTGTCAGGAAACTCTAAATTGGGTCATAGATCTCCTTCACAGACTGGGGTTTCAAGAGAAATGGCAAGTCTTATTTATTTCACAGGATTGTCCTCCTGGTGACTTCCAAGATGGGGCTGCACATTAAGTAACAGCTTATATTTAGCTCTCCTAGTGTGAAAACAGAAACTCAGCAGAGAAGGCCAGCAGACTTGTGTTTATGGGTAAATTTCAGTAACTGGCTAGTAAATGCATTGCCTGGATGCTAGGAATAAAGAAATGCAGAAGATTTGGAAAAAAACATCTACAAAAAGTGAGGAAGAAACATAGACTGGGGAAATTCTGCAGCTTTTGAGCAAAAGGCAATTCAGCCTTCAGATATGACTTCCTGCAGCCTATGGGAAATATATAAGACAACTGCATACAGACCTGGTTAAAATAAACAGAACACTGATGGAGTATATCAACACTAAACAACAAAAGGCTGGAAAAAATTGAAGAAGCTTTAAACAAATATTCAGATGAGATGATAAAGCTGCAAATATCAGAGGCAGAAATAAAATGCTGGCTGAATGAGACTGCTCAGGAAGAGATGTTTCAAAAATAATACAATTAGAAGACAAAGCACTTGGGGAAAACCTGAGAGTTTCACCTGTACCAAAGAAGCTGGAAGGAACAGACTGCATTAATTTTATGAAAGCACAAATAAGCAACTGGGCTGGTATTCCATAACAGTTGTTAGTTGAAAGGGCATATCATGTGTATGCTGCAAACCTGGCTATAAGAAAACAAAATAGACATTTAATAGTAAAGATGCAATCCTACCAGTAGAAGGACAAAGTACTAAAAGTGGGAGAAAGCAGAGTATTTGTGGAGAATGATTACTCATTGTACACCAGACAGAGGAGGAGCACATTTATTCCACTGTTCAGGGAATGTGGAGATGCAGGTGTGAGATTCAAACTGCTGTACCCAACTGTACTCAAGGTATTTTTCCCTGGAGAGACAAAATCATTTTTTGATGAAGTACATGCTAAGGAGAAAATACAGAATTTTTGCAACAAAAAGAAAGCAGTGAAACAGAAGGAGATTCTGCTTCTTGTTCTTCTGGTGATAAAGACCACAGAAAGACTGTACTTGTGAAACCTTTTCAAATTTTTCAATGGAAAATGTTGGAGAGAAGGAAGGGATCACGAGAGTTGACTAGAAGACTCGAGAGTATGTTAGAAATGAAGCAGAGACAATATTTTGGAGATGAACAGTAACAAAACCAGTAAATTAATGTGGGATTGCATTGCAGTAATTATATTTGTGAAATATGATAGAACAAGAAAATATGGAAATTAGACTTTTTCAGAATTTGTTGGACTTGTAGGGGACTTTAAAACATATGCCCTACTTCATGTAATTAATCTTTGGAAAAGTGCTTTGGGGAGGGGAAGAGAAGGGAGAAAGTCAACTGTAAGTAAAGATTTTTTAAATAGTACCAGTTTTGTGCCATGTGGTTTTCTTTACGTTATAAAGTGATTTTTTTCAGTTTTAAGTCTAATTGGGATTGTAAACAGGTGCTGCTGTTCTTTGTTTTCTGTTTTTTGTCCCCTTTTCTCTCTCTCTCTTCTTGTTCAGTTTTAAGGAATGTAGGCACTGCAATGTATAAAAAAAAAAGCCTGGTTAAAAAGCATGATAAAATAAAAATTAATGTGCTTTTTCTCATTCTTGCATGGGGAAATGACTGGATTAAAGACCTTAGATTAATTTAGCAATGAGTTTTAAGAGAAAGCAAGTAAATGAAAAAGAACATTGAATATTGTGAAGCTTTTTTTCTAGCAAATACATGTATTCTCAGTAACAGTTCTGCAGCTGGTCTTCATGTTTCCATGGAAACAATCTGATAAAAGAGAAAATGGCTGCCTGGTTCTCATGTCTCCATGGAGACAATCTGATAGAGAAACTGGCTACTGTCTGGTGGAGACTGGCTGAGAAAAAAAAGAAAAGAGCAATTGGATAGGAGATCATGTTCCCTGAAAGCATCCAGGGTTTTTCCAAAGTAGATAATGTTCTCAGAAAGTATTCAGGGTTTCCCCCCCAGCTGGGAGAGCTATAAAGATCAGACAAAACCAATCAGCACATAGAAGCACAGGCTGCACCATGTGTCTTAGCATGGATGACCTTTTAGGTTAACTCAAGTCTGTGAGTGCATCTGCCATTTTGGGACTTTTGTTCCTGTTAGGAGGGTAAAACGTCAATATTTGAAGGTGTACATAGTTTTGTTTGTTAGCATTAAGTTAATAGGTTTTAGGGGTTATTGGGAGTGTGTTTTTTGAGGGCTTTCAATAAAACAAAAAGTTTTATAAGATGTGACATAGGCTCAAATGTATATGACAAGAAACAGCTATATAAAATATCAACCTGCTAAACAGTGTATGCATGTAATACAAAAGCTGGAACCCGACATTTAACAAAAAAGATGTTATACATAAAATGTGGGAATAATAGCTTTTTAATACAGTGATATTTTCTTAATGTCTTTAAATGTAAATGGTCTCACATAAATACAAACAATAAAGAGTAGTGGTCTATATTAAAAATGTAGAGTGCAAATAGCTATGTTGCAGGAAACACACTTAGAAAGGACTGAACATGTGAATTTGGTAAAGAAAGGTTTTCAGGATGGTTATTCAGTAGAATACCTGGGACAAAGGAAAAGAGGAGTGCGTATATTAATTGCAAGAGGAGCGCCAGTAGTGATAGAAGAAGATAAAAAAGATAATGGCAGATTTGTAGTGCTAAGGGGCTACTGGCAAGGGAGGAGGATTACACTGGCATGTATTTACATTTCATCTAAAACTGCTGTAATGGAGCTTAAGAAAAGTCTGGGAGAAATCAGTTTTCTGCAAGGAATATTACTTAGCGGTGGGGTGGGGACTGCAATTTGATTTACAGCAGTGAAGATGTGTCGGGGGGGGGCAGAAGGGAAAATATAACAAAGGAAGGTAGATTGCTGAGGAAATTTTATGAAAATATTTGGCATGGAAGATGTGAATTCAGTAATAGGAGTTCAGAGTGAATTTTCATATTATTCCCCAAGATATAAAAACTGGGCTAGGCTAGACAGAATTTACATTTCACAGGAACATGTGCATTTAATTGAAGGTCTTTATACCATCCAGTAACTGTTTCAGATCGTGCACCAATAATAGCTAGAACAAAAACACAGGGTAATGAAATAAAAATTAAACATTGGCATTTCCCCACCTAGCTATTGAAAAAAGAGGAATTTAATGAATGGGTAGTGGAGATTATTCAGGAGCTGTATATAAGGATATAAATTTCTTCTGAAGATATAGCTAGGGAGTGGGATAAAATTAAGATGGAGTTTAAAAATGGGGTGGAAGTAAAAGAAAGGGAGCTATGGTTAAGAAGTAACAAGAATTATTTAGAGGGACTGACAAATTGCAGAATAGAGGGAAAATCTCATAGAACAAGAAGAGGATCAACTGCAGAGTGCTAGGCAGAAAATAAGGGTTTACCTCAATAATATGCACAACCTTAGAAAGATTGCTGTTAAGCAACTGTTTTTGATAATAACACCAGAGCACAAAACTTTTAGCACATTGACTCGGGCAATAGAAAGGAGAAAGGGGTGTCTCCAAACTTGGGAGCTTATAACAAAGAAGGTAACAAAAGAGATCCGGTAGCGGTATTAGAAATATTTCAGAAATTCTATGAGAGTCTCTATAAAGCAGAGAAATATGAAAATCAAGAAAAGATACAAATGGAAATCTTTATGGAAGAATTAAATATGCCAAGATTAAATGTAGATGAGGCTCAGTTACTAACAGGAAAGGAGGAGATGAGATAAAAATTGTGATGTATAACCAATCTACAGGAAAGTCCCTAGGAATAGATGGTATTCCTGTGGAAGTTTGAAAGCTAGGGGGGAAAACTGATAAAGATCTGGAAGGTTTTGTTTAACAGTATCTTAAGAGGAGGAGAAGTACCACCATCCTGGAAAAAAACTGTGGTAGCTGTAATACCTAAAGAGGGCAAAGATTCATCAGCTCCAGCTTCATACAGGCCCATTTCAATACTAAACCATGATTATAAAGTGTTCATGTTTGTAACTGCTAAAAGAATGGCAAATGTAATGCCAAAACTGATAGATATGGATCAGTGTGGTTTTGTAGAGGGGAGGCAAACATCTGACAACATGAAGAGAGTATTGATGATCCAGGTCTTGATGCAGAGAAAGCATTTGACAGCGTAAGCTGGGACTTTATGAGCAGGGCAGCGGAAGCATTTGCATTTCCTGAAAAAAATTATAAGGTTGATTAGGAGAATGTATGAGGCATCAGTGAAAATTGAAGTGGTTGGGGTCCTCTCTGATAATTTCTGCTTGAGCAGAGGAACCAGATAGGCATATCCTGTTTTGCCTTTTTATTTGCATTATATTTAGAACCATTGGCAAAGAAAATAAGGGACTCAGACATTCAAGGATATAATTGGTATGGTAGTCAAGAAAAGCTGGCTTTATTTGCAGATATTATTTTGTACTTGACAACCACCTGGAACATTTTGAGATGGTTTCAAATCTTTTCGGGATACAAAATTATTGAAGCTAAAACAAAGGCAGTAATGCTAAATTATGTACCCACACATGAACTGGTTCAGGAACACCCATATTTATGGGGACATGATAAAATGTAATATTTAGGAGTCTGGATTAAAAATTATTCTAGTGTGGCAGCTAAGGATATGTGGGAAGAGACTAAACAAAAGAGAATACAAAAACTGAGAAAATGAAAGCTTAGTTATATGGATAGTAAGATACAAGCAGTTAAAATGTTTTTAGTCCCTTTAGTCTTGTACACAGGTCAGGCATATTTTTATCAGCCAAAGGAGAAGTTGTGTATAGTAATTAATAAAGACCTGAAGGACTTTATCTGGGAGGGGAAGACTGCAAGAGTCAAGTGGGATAAGCTGATTCTCCCAGTAGAACAGGGTGGATTGGGATTACTCAATTTGAAGGGGTATTTCAGAGCTACACAGTTTAGACTCCAATACATAGCACAAGAAGAACAGTATAATTCAAAGTGGAAAGGGATGATGATGAAACACGGTGGAAACTCAAAAGACAAGGAGAGACTGGGATTTTGGATCCAGGTCTTTAAGGAGAATAACAATAATTATGCAGATGATTATTTCCATAAAGTAGCACAAAGTATTCAAAGAACTAAACCAACATGGGAATGGAGAGAGGAGATTCTGTCGATAGGGATGACTGCAATTAGGGATACAAACAATAGGCAAGAGGGGGCCGGAATTTATTGGAGAAAATTGGCAAAGGAACCAAGGTACTGGGTGCAAAAACTAGAGAGGGAAAGATGATGGAATGGGATGACACAAGAATTTATTTGTACTGCAGGTTAGAGATTGCCTTCCATATCAGGGATTGAGATCAGAGTATAAGCAAAGAGAAAGAAACAGGGGGTTGCGAAATGAAAGAGCAGCACTGGTAGAGTTTTTAATAGAATCTAGAACAGAAGCTGCCATTAAAAAAGGAATAATTAGTAAAGCATATATAATATTGCGTAATAATTGTATGAATCAATCAGAAGAGGTTGAAAAGATTTGGGAAGAGAGACTGGATAAGCAATTCACAAAGAAACAATGGGAGGATATATGTATGTCTCCCAAATATGCAACAAAATATAGAAGATTTAGGAGTTTTGCCTGGAAATGTTTACGTAGATATTTTTATACCCCAAGTAGACTCCAGAGAATTTTTCCTCAGGCAAGATAGTAAATGTTGAAGGTGTGAAGGGGAAGAAAGAGGTAATTGGGAATATTTTCAAGGAGTGCGGTGAGTTTGCAGACTTTAAGGATTCCCTGAGGTATGCACCATCATTGATGCTAGGTGCACAGATTGGTCTGATGAGGGAGATGATTTTTTTGAGCTTATGATACAGAATCAGAATTGCATAGACATGGTAAGGCCTTGATGTGTCTAATAATGGTGGCTGCCAAAAAAGCTATTACTAGAAAATCGAAATCTAAACCAGCTAGACTGGAAGTAGTGAAGATCGTAACAGAGATAAAACAACTGGAATTAAAATCTTTAGAAAAGGGTACGAGCAAACTCCATAGGAAAATATGGAAATTGTGAGAACAGTACATACAAAGGAGGAATGAGGTCTAAAAGGCGGCAGGACTTAAATGAGCCATGTAGTGTTTGAGTGCGAAAGATTGAGTAGATTATAAGTGATGTATAATGTTTGCAACTGGGAGTGTCATTATGGTTTGTGATGTAAAATTCTTGCAACTAGGATTGTGTTGGTGTGATTTGTTTTTGTTTATATAAATGTATGATTGCCTATGTTGTAAGTGATAGTTTAATAAAGATGTGTCTTGTTTAAAAAGGCAGGAATTGAATAATTTATGCAATGTTGCTTAGGTTAGATGATGTATAGCAATATATGTGAAGTATAATATTTGTTAATATAGTCTGATTGCTTTTATATGAATGTAAATTTGCCTATGTCACAAGTGATAATTCAATAAAGGTGTTTGGGGGAAAAAAGTGTTGTTTTCTTGGGGTGTTTCCTATATACCTCAATTTAAAGAATGTTTCTTCAATAGGAAAAATAGATCTATATTTATATCTATTCTTTAGTTTTCCCACTCAGTTCAAGACTTCAGCAATGGAGTTTCTCAGGATATTAGGATTTATGACATTCATGATTCTCATGATTCCTTTACCCAGAATACATGAGAAAGATGCACTGGTACCTAAAATCTGTCTGCTCCCAGCATCAGCATCCCCTGCCCTTCCAGATTCCTCTTGGGATTTGTAATAAGGGAGCTAGTTTGGTAGAGAGGCCAGTTTCATCTGAATTCAGGTCTCCCACTTTCCCTTCCTACTCCAAGTCAGTCTTTAACTGCAGACACCTCAGACTTTACTTGGGGTGTGGTATCTTTGGGAGTAAAAGTGCAGGGTCTTTGTAGCAAAAAGGACAGACCAAAACACAAAAGAAATGTGGAAACATCATACATTGTTTCAACTCTCAATAATGTGTGGTCCTTGGGTCATTACAGGTTATTACAGACAACACCACAGTGACATGGTACTTAAACTGGAGGAATCCAGTTCTTACCCTCTCAGCAGATTAGCCATGGTAACCTAGAATGTAGTAATTCAGCATAATCTCACTCTGCAGGCATTTTACATTCTGTCAGAGTGAAATATTGTGGCATAGAAGCTGAGCAGGACCAGGACAGACCTTCACAAATGGAAATTGAATCAAGGGTCTTCCAGGATTAGATCAAGCTGTTGGGAACCCCCTCAAGTAGATCTGTTCACCTCCATCCACAACAAACAAATGACAAAATTCTTTTCCAGGACTCCATACAAACAGGCCTGGAAAAAAAGATGCTTTTTTATTTCCTTGGACAGGAATGTTACTGTGCGCCTTTCCACTCTTTCCACTAATACCCAGGGTCATTCGGAAGATTCAGGAGGACTCTACAGAGATTATTATGGTGACTCCCTTCTGGCCTGTACAACAGCGGTGCTCCCTTATTATGGCATTCCAAGGGCAATTACCACAAGTTTCCTCAGAGTGGATCTCACACAAGGCAGGAAGAGTTTGATACATCCTAGTCTCAAACAAATACAGCTAACTGCTTGGATGATTTAATTTTGATGCATTTTAGGCAACTTGTATATGATGACCTGCAGTGAGTACTAAGGGAGGCAAGAAAACCTGCTAAGCTAGTAAGTGGAAAAGATTTTCTAGTTGTTGCCACTCTAATAACCAGAGCCCAATTGGGGATTATATACCACTGTTTTTTAAACAGTTACTCTCCTCTGGCCTTTCTTGTTTCTCTGTTAAGGTTTATCTTTCAGCCACTTCAGCATGTCTCCCAATGGATCTTCTTCTCTGTCTTTGGTTAAGTGGATCTTGAAAAGGGGTTTAAAACATTTGACGACCTACGAAATGGGTGGCACCTATGTAGGATCTTAATTTGTATTGGAAAAGTTAACTTTGTTTCCCTTTGAACCAGCTCATCACACTGAATTATTGTTCTTGACTAGAAAGACTGTGTTATGTATTGCTCTGACATCTGGTATTCCATAGAGAGAATTAATTTAAGAATACATCCCTCATTCATGCCAAAACTTGTCTCAGAGTTTACTTTGGGTCAAGCCATCCTGTTTTCTATCCACAACCCAGAAATCAGGAGAAATGATTAATGTGAAGTTGTTAAATCTCGCCGTTTATTCTCACTGATGGGTTTGGAGCCGATCCTCGGCTCCGACATGGCCGATAGCAAAGCTCAAGGTTTGCCAGTAGCTCGAGACCAAGCCCCTTATCCCACAATGCACTGCTGGAATTACCTCAGATCTAGTTTGCCGTGGCAAGAGAGATCTCTGTGATCCAGCTAGCTCGGACCATTTGTAAAAAAAAAATAGCAAGTTTTGATAAAATTTTTTCTTTTTCTCTTAGATATTTTTCATATAGACAGTTTGAGTGTTAGTGTTAAAATTGTATTAATTGAATCAGTAGTTTCTGATAGTTAGTGCCCTGTTGGCTTAGTTGTTTTGTGTGGGACTTTTAGCCTTATTTAGAGTTAATAATCTCTATTTTCTTATAGTCAGGTTTTTTCTCAGTGGTACTGTTTAGCCCTGTATTTGTAAATTTATAGTTTAACTGTCATAGATAGTGCCTGGTTTGGGCTTAGTTGCTTTCCTTAGTTAGTGTGGGTCTTTACAAGGAAAGTAAGGACTTCACTCTATTAGTTTCAGCATACTGGTTTTTGTTTTCTACTATTTACTATGTCGGATGACAAGGAAAAGTCCCATCCTAAATCGGGATTCAAGAAATGCCCAGATTATGGGCAGAAAATGTCCGTCACTGATGGACACATTCAATGTGTTTACTGTCTGGGGGCTAAACACCTCCAAGACACTTGCAGTATTTGCCATTCCTTTTCTTCAAGATTCCTCTTGGAAGGAAGGAGGAAGCTAATTGACAGGGGATTACTGCAGCATTCCTTTTCTGAGGTGTTGAGTAGCCATGAAGGTACTAGCATGTCTTCCAAATCCTCCAAATCTTCAAACTCTTCGGATCCCAAAGCTGCAAAAAAGGTAAAAACTTCAGAGGGAGGGTCATCGGTTCAACAGACCTTGGAACCGAGTGTCCCTTTGATTTGGAGCCAGCTCCCAGTATTGGAGCCGGTCTGTGAGGTTCCCTCTTCTCCTCTGCTCCAGTCAGCACCTTCGGTGCATTCATCTAAGTCTTCAGTCAGCCTTTTGAATTTGGACATGGATCAGCTAGTGCAGAAGCTTTTACAGGCACCAGGACTTGCCAAATTGTTGTCGGCCCCGACCAGCTCGTCGGTGCCAAAGACAATTGAACCGGATCTGTCTACTCCTCCTCCTAGCTGTACTGGACCCTCGGAGCGAAAGGAACCTGAACCGATGATTGTCGAACCCTTGGAGCCAGTACCCGCACCGGTGTTATCGGCTCCATCTACTCGGATGTCCTCGGCGCTGACCGAGGACTCCAGGAGCCAACACTCTCCTATCGGGTCTGGGGAGGATAGTCGTACTTATTTGTCGGTGCCAACTCTTCCTCTCGGGGCTTCGGCTCAGATGAGCTTGGCTCCTACCTCGGGATTAGAGCCCATGGTTTCGGTGCGGGAGGATTGGACGGCCCTTTCGGGTCAGTCTACTCCTTCTCGTCGGAGCCATGGCACCTTCGATGCTATGAAGAGTGTCCTGTCTCCCAAGACAATGTCAGCATCAGTTCGGCCTTCCCTCTCCCCTCAAGCTCCTGTCTGCTTCTTCGTCTCCCGGTCCCCCTAAGAGTAGAGACCCTGAGCCTCAAGTACCCCCACAGGGCATCCCCTTCTCTTCCGAGACCTCCCCAGATCCCCCCACTGAGGAGGTGCCCAGGAAGAGACCGTGCAAGAGGTGGCACTTAGACTCCCCACAGGAGTCTTTGACATCTGATACGGACTTGGATGAGTCAGTAGGGTCCTCTCGATCCTCCTCTGAGGATGTCTCCTTTGCGGAGATATTAGAGATCCTTATTCAGAGGGGCAATTGGCAGTGCAAGTCCCCTAGTGAAGACGAGTCCGTGCTCTTGAAGGCTTTTGGGTCTCAACCTTCCACTTCTTGGGTGTCTCTGCCTTAAGACGAGCTCGTGGAACTGATCTCTCGTAAGGCATGGGAGTCACCGGAGGCCAAGGAACCTGTCCCTCGCAAGCCAAATAAATTCATGTCTGCCCCAGTGGACAAGCTATTTTTGACCAAAGGAGTGCTTGTTGATGTCATGGTGGTAGCTGCAGCCACCAAAAAGGAAGTGTCTGAAACATCCGCATCTATCCATCCTCCTAACAGAGATTCTAAGGTCATGGATAGATATGAGAAATGCATGTTTAGTTCAGCAACTTTTTCTCTGCGATCACTGAACTACTTAACCCATTTTATGAGACTATAAACAGATCTCCTGAAAGAGCTAGGCGATACTCTCCAGGGTACGGTAGCTGCTGGGGTGGCTGACAAAGTCAACGCACAGCTCGCTACCCTAAACTCAGTTGTAAACTCGTCCATGCATCTCGTATCTTATGCAGCTGATGGTTCGAGTAGAGCCGCTAGTTCAGGCATTGCTCTCCAAAGACAATCCTGGATGTGTCTCTGTTCCTTTGCGGAACCCTTTAAGTCTTCCTTTGTCAACACCCCATTTGATGGCTCATCACTGTTTGGGCCTAAAGTAAAGGAAAGTTTAACCAGGTGTGAGCAGGAAGGCTAGACCTTATCTGCCGTTGGAGTCCGTTTTTCTACCCCTCCTCGGCCATACCCCAAGGGCCCTAGGGGAGGGAAAATGTGGTTCCGAAAAGCACAGGGAGCCTTTCAGGACACATGGAGAAACCCCCCTCTAGAGGCAGAGGAGGGGGTTTTAACTGAAGACGCCGTCCCCGCGGCAGAGTGGGTCCACAGCAACAGGGATGACAGGGGTCAGTTCTCTGGTCAAGCCTACCAGTGCCCCTGAAAGGGGGCCCGGCTGTTCGGCTCTGGAGGCAGTCGGGGGTCGCTTGTCTTTGTACCCAGAAGCCTGGCTAAACATAACATCAGATACATGTGTACAAGGCATCATTTCCAGAGGTTATTTCATACCGTTCTCTACCCCTCCCATTCCTGTAAACAGAATCCCAGATGTTCCACCCAGTCTCAGGGAACAAGCAATCGTAGAGGTCCACAAATTGTTAGAAAAAAGAGTCACCCAACCAGTCCCAGCAGACCAAGTTGGATTCGGAACTTACTCAAGATTCTTTGTGGTACCAAAGAAAACAGGAGACTGGAGACTTATCTTGGACCTCAGCAGACTCAACCAGTTCATAAAGAAAGAGAAGTTCCGAATGGTCACGCTTCAGTCCATTCTTCCTTTTCTAGGGAAAGGCGATTGGATGTGCTCCATAGATCTCAAGGATGCGTACTATCACATAAAGATGAACAGATGCTCAAGAGATCACCTGCGTTTCCGGCTGGGATCCAATCATTACCAGTTCTGAGCCCTGCCCTTTGGTCTCACTACAGCCCCCAGAGTGTTCACCAAATGCATGGCAGTGGTCACGGCTCACCTTGGGCATCTAGAATTCCAGGTATTTCCATACCTAGATGATTGGCTCCTCACCGCTACCACCAGGCATCAATTGACTCAGGCAACACAATATACTCTGACACTCTGCCATCAATTAGGCATCACAATCAACTTCGAAAAGTCTGCCTTATCGCCATCGCAGCATACCGTTTTTATAGGAGCAGAGTTAGATACCTCAACTACCACTCTACGTCTTCCAATCAAAAGAGTCTCACTTCTCAGCCAACACGTCAGCTCACTGGTGTCAAAGAACAAAGCTACAGCAGCAGAGGTCTTGAAGGTGCTAGGTTTGATGGCGGCAGCAATCCTGGCTATACCACTCGCAAGGATGCATATTCGAATTCTTCAATGGCTCCTCTTTGCTCAGTGGTCTTACCAGAAACTACCAATGCACCACATGATCCTCATCACGGATTCTTGCAAGAGAGACCTTCGGTGATGGTTGACTTCTCTTCATGTCACAATCGGAAGACCCTTTGTTCTTCCCCCCCAGTAGCCACTGTGACCACGGACGCTTCCCTGATAGGGGGGGGGGCATTTTCAGGGAAAGACTGCCCAAGGCACATGTACGAATCAAGAGTCACATCTGCATATCAATGTTGTAGAGTTGAGAGCGGTACTTCTGGTGTTGCAGTACTTTCAGGACTCTCTTCCTCTAGGAACTATTTCAATTCAGATGGACAACATGTCAGTAGTCTGGTACATGAACAAGCAAGGTGGAACCAAGTCTTACCCCCTTTGTCAAGAGGCCCTCAGGGTCTGGCAATGGGCTGTGTCTTCCCAGCGTTTTCTGTTAGCAATGCACATCCCGGGGAAATCCAACGTGATAGCGGACAAGCTAAGCAGGGCGATATTGCTCCCTCACGAGTGGTCTCTCAAGCAACAGGTTGTTGAGTTGATTTTCTGCAAATAGGGCCAGCCTTGCTGCGACCTCTTTGCTAGCCACATCAATTCAAAATGCAGAAGCTACTTTGCCCTAATACCACCTCCGGGACATTTCCCGAGAGATGCACTCTTACACAATTGGCCCCCGGGTCTCCTTTACGCATTCCCACCCTTCCCATTGATACCCAGATTTTTACAGAAAGCAAAATCGCTGGTAAGGACTGTTATCCTCTTAGCCCCCTATTGGCCTCGACAGTTTCGGTTCCCATTTCTCCATCACCTGTTAGAAGATCCATGGATCCTGGACCCAGTTCCGGACCTTCCAACGCACCTGTCAGGGGACCTCCATCCTTCCCTGCAGTCACTGAAACTGACTGCTTGGCTAATTCACTTCCCCTAATTGCCAGGCTTCATTCAATTTCAGAAGATACAAGACAAATTCCTTTGTCTTCTCACAAGCCATCCACCAGGAAATTATACGGCAGTAAGTGGAAAAGGTTCTCAATTTGGGCCAACACACAGAATATTGAGCCTTTCCGAGCACCGCTATCATCCATTTTAGAATTCTTGACAACGATTTTTAAGGAAGGGGCAGCAGCTGCTACAGTTCGAGTCCAGTTAGCTGCCATCTCAAATTTCCACCTTGGATTTGGTGGCTCGAATGTTATGGGTCATAAGTTATCTAAAACTTTTCTTAAAGGTGTTCTTCACATGAGACCTCCTGTCAAAATTCCCTATTCTCCCTGGAATTTGAACTTTATGCTGTCTCAAATTATTCTTCCCCCTTTTGAACCAGCATCTTCTTGTGATCTCAGATATTTATCCTGGAAAACTATTTTTC
This sequence comes from Protopterus annectens, assembly GCF_019279795.1. Taxonomy (NCBI): domain Eukaryota; kingdom Metazoa; phylum Chordata; order Ceratodontiformes; family Protopteridae; genus Protopterus; species Protopterus annectens. The sequence goes on along the minus strand of NC_056727.1, from coordinate 712,588,435 downwards.
TAGTGGCCATTACTTCTGCCCTCAGAGTGTCAGAACTTCAAGCATTATCTGTCAGACCACCTTACACGATTTTCCATGCTGATAGAGTATCTCTCAGAACAAACCCCTAATTTTTGCCTAAAGTCTGTTCTGAATCCAATATCAATCAGGTCATTGAGTTGCCAGTCTTTTTTCCCCAACCACTCTAACAAATTGGAATACACGCTGCACAAACTTGATGTACACAGACAGCTCAGATTTTATCTTGACAGAACTAAGGATATTAGGAAATCAGATCAACTTTTTGTATCCTCCTCAGAAGCCAGAAAAGGTAATCCAATGGCTAAAACAACTTTATCTAAATGATTATCAGATTGTATATCCTTTGTTTATGCGAATGCGAGCATGCCATTGACACACAAACCTAAGGCTCAATCTACCAGAGCCGTTTCTACGTCTTCTGCCTTTTAAGCTAAATTGCCCCTTGACAATATTTGCGCTGCAGTCACTTGGTCTAAGCCTCATACTTTTATCACACATTACAAAGTAGATAAGGCTTCCAGGGACAGGTCTTCCTTTGGTTCCACGGTTCTGAAGACCGTACTTCCATGAGCCACCCAAGATTGAGGGTGCTAGGGATGCTACCCATCAGTGAGAATAAATGGTGAGATTTAACAACTTCACATAAAGAAGTTATGTACTTATCATAACTTTCCATGTGAGTTGTTTATCTCACCTTTATTCTCACGTCCCTCCCTCCTTCCCCCTCCTGACTGACAGTTGACTTGGAGGCTAGTACCATCCTGGTTATTCATTATTTCTTCTTCCCCTTCGGGATGTGCTTCCTTGTAGAAATAAATAAAAGGGCATATATATATATATATATATATATATATATATATATATATATATATATATATAGATAGATAGATAGATAGATACTTGTAGCAAACAAGATCTGAGGTAATTCCAGCAGTGCATTGTGGGATAAGGGGCTTGGTCTCGAGCTACTGGCCATGTCGGAGCCTAGGATCAGCTCCGAACCCATCAGTGAGAATAAAGGCAAGATAAACAACTCGCATGGAACATTATGGTAAGTAAATAACTTCTTTTTCCATTTTCTGGACATGCACAGGCTACTCAGATGTCATCTTGACAGAACTAAGTCCTGTAGGAAAGCTGACCAGGTGTTTATCTCCTATGATGGGGCAAAGAAAGTGCAATCCATGTCAAAACAGACCATTTCCAGATGGTTGTCCCTTGCTATTTGCTTTGTGTTGTTCGCAACATGATACATTTCTTTGAGGCAGAATCAAGGCACGTTCTACTAGTGCCTTATCTCCTTCAATGACATACTGGAAAGGGCTGGACTCTAGAAGCATTCTAGAGGCAGCTACTTGATCCTCTGTACATGCTTTTGCAAAGCATTTCTGTCTGGATTCCTTCTCCAGGTCCAGAACAGGCTTTGCTAGGACCATATTCCAAGGGTTCCCAGATCCTAATCCTCCTTCCTCCCAGGTTGGATAAGCTACTGTACTCTACCCATAAAGCTTTATAGTACTGCAGCAATGATATTTTTGAACATAGTACAGTTGTGTAAGTTGCACTTACCATAAGAGATGTTGGAAGTCATCACTGCTGCAATAGCCTATCCATCCCTCCCTTCATCACCCTTTTTATGTATGTATGTATGCATGTGTGAGTGTGTGTATGTGTGTGTATATGTGTGCGTGTGTGTGTGTGTGTGTAGATATATATATATATATATATATATATATATATATATATATATATATAAAAAAAGAGAGAGAGCTATATATATATATATATATATATATATATATATATATATATATACACACATATATAGATAGATTTGCTTCTTTTATATAGTTATGTTTTTTGTTAGTTATGTGGCCAAATTTTTTCCCAGGACAGTAGGCTCTTTCCTTTTGTGGGGCAAGAAAGTCCTGGGAATTTTTGGCACTGAGGCTGCTGTTTTCTCTCTCTGGAGCTTGTGCCAAAGCAGCTTGGGTGCATGTGTGGAGGGGAGCCTGAAACTTTTCAAGATTGGTCAACCATTATATCTTGAGTGGGATGTAACCCATATAGCTTTAGGCTGCTGCAGCAGTATGAACTTTGAACAAAAACTGTAAGCACAAGTTACACAACTGTACTTTACTCATTGCTCTGATTTTTGCAAGAAGAGTATCTGAATTACAAGCTCCTTGTGGTGAGTCATTTTCAACAAGGGCAGTGTTTCTTAGAGAACAAATCTTCTTTTTATGCCTAATGTGGTATCAGAGTTTACCTTGAACCAATTCCATTAATCTCCCTGTTTTCTTTCTGTAACCTAAAGGAGAGAGAGAGAGAGAATCCTACATTCTCTGAATGCCCACAGGCAGCTCTGATATTCCTTGCACAGATCTAAATTCATCACAAAAACCAATCAGATATTTGTCTTCAATGAAGGTATGAAAAAAGGACAGCCAGTGTCAAGTCAGACAATTTCTAGATGTTTGTCTTATGCTATTGCTTTTTCTAGTCTCACCATAACAAGTTTTTTCTGAATATGTACAGAGATAAACTTTGTTTTATGTGGCTGGGGAGTTTGTTCCAAAGCACCGGTATCCTCTGCAATATATACCTGTCCCACTGCGCTGTTCTGTTGCAGAACAGGTTTAAATACCAAGACCAAGTATTTCTGATGCCATCTAACTTCCTGATGTGCAGTAAATTCATCCTTATTTTGTTGGAGGATGCTTTGTATGCTAGACACAGGTCACCTCTTAGCAGTCTGTAGGATATGGAGTATAGTGAGTTGGTCCATGTGACAATGACATCCCAAGATGTAGACACAATTGGTTTGTTTATAAGCTGTGCAATACAGAAGGACTTTTGTACAAATATGGGTACATGTTGGTCAAAATCTAGGTAGCTGTCCACATAAGTTCCCAAATCCTGAACAACTAAGTCAACTCTTAGGGGTGTATTGTTAATGTGGTATTTCCCTGGAGTAGATAACTTCCCAAAGGATACAGTAATGCATTTTTGGCATTTGATTTCAGCCCATAATTTTGGCACCAGTTATTTATTTGGGACAAACATTCCTGCAGGATGGCTAAGTCATTTGGGGATTCAATGAGTGTTCCTAGATTACAGTCATCTGCAAACTTTGTCAGCCAGAGCCCTTTGGTAAAAGCTTTTTCTTCAGAAAAATAGATGCTAAGCAGATGTCCCAGCACAGAATCCTGGGAGACTCCACTGGTGACTGGTCTTTTTGTGTATGTAACTTATCCTATTTTGATTTCCTGTATCCTATCTGTGAGCCAGTTGACAGTCCAGTGGGAGACATCGGGGTTTATTCCCAGTCTGACCAGCTTGAGGTATACGATGTCTACCATTTTGACTTCATCCATTGTTTTGGTGGCCTTTTAAAAAAATCTACTAGGTTGAGTAAGCATGACCTGGCCTTGACAAATCCAAACTGAAATAGATCCAGTGTTTGGAGATTCTTTGTCCTGCCTGATTAGTTTGATAAGTCTTTCAATGGCTTTGTATGTGAGGCTGGTCAGAGTTACGGATATGTAATTGCCTGGATCTATGGAAGGTCCTCCCTTATGCAGAGAAATTACTCCAGCTGTACCTCCCTGAATAACTTCTTCATTCTCTGCTACCAAAGCCAACATAGCTATATGATCCATAAATGTTTCTTCCTTTCTTCCCACTTGTATCTCATTTAAATCTTTTGATATCAAAATGTTGTCAATTTCTGTCTTCAGACTTACTCATATATGTATATGCTGTTTCATTCACTATATTTAATCTCCCTTATCTAATCAATTCTCTAGAAACATGTCATCTTAACTTACTGTATTTATTTATTTATTTTATTTAATATTTGTTTACTGTTAATAGAGCACTGATCACAAGTGACTAATTTCAGTCTCTTCCCGGGAATGCAAAGAATATCAGAGTTACATTTAGTGAGAAACAACAAAAGTATAGTGAAAATGTACCCCTATAAAATACCAGTGTGTGTGCTAAGTAGGAATGATATGAGAGCTCAGTGGAGAGATGTTAGGGTTTGTGAGTAGTTGTAAGGAGAAGTTATATTAAACACTCATTTCCCACTCATCTCTCACATGATAGTCCAAATAGTGCTCATCCCACATAGGGCTATCCTACTGTCTGTCTTATCTTTATTATTTTTTGTTCTTTCAAATGCAACTCACCTTTGTAAGGCTACATGGCTTATGTACCTCACTTATATTATAAAAAAAAAAACACTACCTTTATTCCTGTATGCCTGAAACATGAATGTTATATTTTGTTATATTTGTTATATATTGTTAGCAATGTACTATTTTTTACTGTTTGTATCTTAAATAATGTGTATTGTTGTTGGAGCTTTTCTCCCCATATCTCTGCTGAAAACGGGTTTCCAATTCAGTCGGACACTACCCGGTTAGCAAATATAAATAAATAAAAATAAAATGTGAGTGAGAAGTGAAGATTAGTGTAATAGAACATGGAATATGAGGGACAGTAAGAGTGTTGATAACAGGAGAAAGAAAGGGTGATTTATTCCTCCTTAAAATATAATTAAAGTCCTTCACAACTGCTATACTCATGTTCCCCATGACGTATTTATTCATCTCTTTGGGTAGCTTTGTTCTTTCTTCCACTATGGTATATGCATAGGCTGCTGTTATTCTCACAGGCTTAATTTTAACTGTGATGTTAAAAATGAAAATTCTGTAGTTGCCCCTACCTTCACCTTCATCACTTTTACATTTTTGTTTTTCACTAGCGTAGCAGTTCTGGAGCAAGTATCTTTTCCAAAACTCCATACAGTCTTAAGTGCCTTCTGTGTGTAGTCTGCTTATCCTTCCCACATTTGTGCGAGCTTTAACCAGGGCTGTAGTTTCCTCCCACATTCCAAAGACATGCAATAAGTGGACTAGACGCATTAAATTGGTCATAGATGCGAGTGCTTATGTGTGTGTGTGCCTAGCACAAAGGAACAGCCAAAGCAGGGTTAGCCACCTGGCGGTGTGTACATTGGCTTTAGATGATGGTCACTGTTGATGTGACACGCCAACCCAATGTGTAAAAATAGGGAAAAGGGGTGATGGATGGATAGACTCTGTCTTTTATTTAAGATCTTCATGTCCAATAGGCGTATTACATCAGCATTTATATTTTGTACTACTCATACACCCAAACCTCTTTGTCATTTTTTACTGATCATATTTAGTGCTACAATGTTGACATTAACCATTTTTAAATTTTTTTCTACATCCTTACTCACATTTTTAAATTTCCTTTTCTGTGTCATACTTTGTCACTTATGGATATTTTCCTTTTCCATCGGATTGTATTATAACACTCCATCTTCCGTGTCAGAGTCCAATAATGAAAATCTGTTCTTAATCCTCCTTCTAACATTCTTTTCCTCAGTTAACCCTATATCAGACCCAAATTCCAGTTCAACATAATTTTCTTTTTGACCCACACCCCCTTCAGTGTCCTGTACTTCTATATTTATTACATTATTTTTTCTCATTTTCATTAGCAAAGTCATCTCCATTCCTCACTCCTTGATTTTTACCATCATCACTGCTAATTTTATTCTCATTTGTATCATCCTGCAGTAATGGACAGTTAAACCATAAATTTTTCACTTCTCCACATTTTCTACAATTTAATTTATTCTTTTTTATTAACTGTCCATATTCCTCACACTGTAACTATCTCTTTTTACTACAGCATATTTGTTTCAAATGTGTAGTATTACCAGGAGCAGCCTTAGGTCATCTGGTGCCCTAGGCAAAAGGGCTCTACGGCACCCCCACGACACCAGCCATTGCCCCCATCCTGGTCTACCTACACCAAATAAATACTGGAAAAGTGCCCCTACTACAGTGGTGCCCTAGGCGGCCGCCTAGTTGGCCTATGGCTAAGGCCGGCTATGAGCATTACCACAATGCATATATGCCTTTGGTTGACTTCATTGCTTCACATGTCTGCTTTTTTCCCCATTCATTATAATAATGAATAAATGCTGAAATGAGCTATGATACCAGACAACTAGAGGTTTCTGAGCTTTCAAAAAAGCATAAGTTGTCTGTTTTACTTCTTTATACTATTTATTGCCTGCCGCCTACTTTTACACTGTATTTATATAATGTGTATTAAACTGCTGTAGTAATGCAGTTGTCTGCATTACTGTACCTGTTTTTATTGCTGTTTTCCCTGTTTGCAAAGCTTTTTTGCTGTTTTCACCGTTTAAGAATTTACAGGTATTTTTCACTTTTTTAGTTTTGCTTAACTTGTTTAATGTCTCACTGCTACTTTTCTGCTTAAACGTGTGTGTTAAACATTTTCTAGTGTTTCCTGCTGAAACTAGGGTGGCTAGTAACTGTAGCATAATCCAGATACAAGCTTGCTGCATCTGGGTTTGTTTATAGTGGTTGCTTGTTCTAAGCACATTTTCCAGGCCATCTTGGACTGGAAGGGGCCTATCTGCACTTTAGTGAGAGAATTGTGTCAATTGGATCCTGTCTGGTAAAGGGAGGTCAGTCTAGGGCTTGGAATAAGCATCCTCAATGATCCTGTTGAATCTTTTTAAAGTTTCCTTTCAAGTTTTTATCTTCTGGTATTTAGGCCCTGCATTTGAACAGGTTTCTGCATGTTTGCGAGTTCCACAGCACAGTGTACTGCTGCACAATTGTGCGCCAAAGTTGGATAGTTAAATTCAACAACGTTTCCCTTAGATACTACTGTGTAGCCCTCATCTTTAGGGCTTTCCTGGTCAAAGAAATGCTGCTAGTGAGCTATAACATATTAACCACTAGCAAAAAAAAAAAAAAAAAACCCCAGGCAGAAATATCCAACCACTGAACTCGTCCATGAACAATTCTGAAAAGCCACCCCAAGTGACAACAGTCTTCAACCTAGCATTATGGACAATTGGACTACTCTTGTTTCTCCTGCCAACCTTGTTGACTTGGGTCTCTTTAGGCAGTTCAGCAATTGCCTCATGTACACTGACAGCCCTCTACTAATAACTCACTCTAGTACTGAGTGCAAGAGATCTATCTACCCAAAGAATCTCAAATCCATGCAATTTTGCACTCAGAACTGTAACACAGATGAGGCTGTCAGCTCACCCAACACTACATATGCACATAGTGCCATTACTCATACACATAGTATGCATCAAACACTCTTGAAAAACGTTACCTAAACACCAGAGACCTCCTAAATATAAGACTGCTACAACTAACACAAATCTCACCATACCCACAGCACACAGCAACACCAGTGTCTCACCCACCAAGTCCGTAAGGTGAAACACTCAAAACACAATTTTTCTTGTCATTGGAGACTCAATAGTGAGACACACGGATGTCCCACTCACCAGGCTGGACAAGGAGAAAGTCACGGTCAGCTGCCTGTCCAGTGCCAGGATTCATCAGATCACACATGTACTTAGGTCACTCAGCAACAAGTACCATTATGACTCTGTCATAGTTCATGGTGGCGTGAATGACCTCAATAGACTATATGAAGAGAGACATTGTTGAGCTCTCTGAGTATCTGTCCTAGGCAGGTATGCCCCTAGCCTTGAGCAGAATACTACCCTCCCCTAGAATGCTGCCGCAGTATAAAACAAAAAGTGACCGATTTCAATAATTGGCTAAGTTTTTGGTGTTATTCAAAGGGGATCCAGTTCCTGTCAGCCTGGAAAGCCATGGTCGACATTCTTTGCCAGAGACAGTTTGCACCTGGCACCTCTAGGCTTTCAGCTGCTGGCAAAGGCTCTTGCCACCCCTATAGTGCCTTGTTTAGGCAAGGTTTCAAAAACAATACCGACGTGAAATTAGCCGACCAGAACAAAATAAGGGTCATGCTGCTGAATGCTAGGAGCTTAAACCAAAAAACTGCACTCCCTGGAAGCACTTCTATCACAAGAAGATGTAGATGTCTGTGCAGTAACAGAAACCTGTTTCAAGGCCTCAGAGAGTACCCCGGCCTGCAAGGCAACAATGCCGTCCACACCTTTAGACCACAAAATGAACATGTGAAAACCAAAGGAGGCGGTGTTTCTGTCTATATTAGAGGTAAATTCACTTCCTATTTAGAGTGGACAACTCCATGCAGTTACTCCCAAGTCCAGGTTACGGTGGGTATGACCCCCATTCAAGACATATCCCATTATAGATTCCCCTCCATGGGTCATGATGCCCACAAAGCCTACTTGACCAAATTGTAGCCAATACAAATTTTACCAGACATGCTGGTTATGGTTATGGGGGATTTCAGTTATCCCACCATCAAATGGGAAACCTACTCTAGCCCCAACTCACTAGTGTAAAAGTTCATTCCTTGAATTTAATTCAAATGCCCTGGAACAAATTGTTCAAACTCCGACAAAAGGAACAAACATTCTAGGTCTGGCCCTCACTAACATGTCAAACAGATGCACTGCTGCAGCTGTCAGATACTCAGTTAGATCTGACTACAAAACATTCACCTTCGTACTGGCACTAACACCAGAACTCACAAAGGGTGAAATGAAACTAAAAAACTTCAAGGCAAATTATACCCTCCTAGGTGAAGGTATAAATGCATTCCAAGCCCCACCTCAAGCTGGAAGTGGTAACTACACCAAAGTTTACACTAAAGCCCTGTACAATCACTTGCATAAGTGTATAAACTGTACCAGAAAGACTCAAAGCTAGAGCTCCAAGTAAAAACAAGCTAGCATGGTAGACATCCAACATCAACAAACTTTACAATAAATGCAAAAGATTTGCTGTCCAAGAAAACAAAGGTATGGCCTCAACAATGGAAATGCACCCTCCTCACCATACCTCCCAACTGTACCGAATTACTCGGTAAAAAACGAGTTTTGGGGTCCAAATAATGGGGTGCCACGATTCCCGAGTGGCACCCCTTCATTTCCGAGTTCCCGGCACTTTTGTTTTACATTTTATTTTCTGTCTGACGTCATCACGTGTGCGATGACGTCAGCTCTGTGAAACAGCCTGCCTGAAGCTCAGTGTGCATGCATTTCACATTTCCATCTGAAATGCGCTCAAAATCTTTGGCTGGAATAACTACAATGTGAGCAAGGCATCTTCCATGCTGTACTGATGGAACAGCCATTTGAAACTGCAAGCAAGGCTGGCTGGATGCCAATCTGTAGCTGCACGAGCCGTTTGATGGACAAAGCAGAGTGCTGCTGCAGCTCCATTTGATATGTTGCTAACTTGCTGCTGACTGGAAAGGTAGGGAAGAAGTGTGCCTATCGGACTGTCCATTTGACCATTAAGGCAGCAGAATAAGGATAGGCTCTAGCTGCAGCTTGGTTTTCTTTCCTTTGAGTGTGCTTTCCGTTTTAGCTTTATAAAGACGTTTGCTTTTACCGGGAGTGTGCTAATGGCTGCAGGCAGGTTGCATTTCATTTTACTTTTAAAGCACTGTGTTTCAGCCTGGTTTCTGTTTTGGCTTTTTGAAGAGTTTGCTTTTACTGGTAGTGTGTTAATTTACAAGTTACATTTTGGCTTGGTTGCAGTTTTAATGGCACTGTAGCTTCCTACCGGGAGTTTCATTAAGTGTGTTCCATTCGTTATTGCCAAAGGGATATAGCTATCCTTAATGTTTTTTACTTAAAATTTGCCATATGAATTTTGTTTACTTCAGAATTTAAGACTAAGCAGTTTTTTTCTGCACATATGTATAGCTGAGTCATTGTGAAAATATGTAATTTAACAAAATATATAATCATAAACCAAACCATGATAACTAGATCAGTTTTATAATTAAATGTTAGTACATTTCATAGCAAAACTAAATAAATAAAATAATAATCAAGGAATTTTAAAAAGTACTCCATGGTGTACGGGGTATATGCCTGGCTAAACTAACATTTTACCTGTGTTTATTTGGCTTTTGGTAGTTTTTTGCTTCTACTGAACTACTGGATTCTGTTTATGTCTTCATGAACGCAAGAGGCTTGAACTTGTATGTATAGTATATCAAAAAATAATAGCATTATTTTCTACTAGTGACTAGCACTGTGACAGAGGCGGCCTACATTCTCTGGTAATTGTTGTAATCCCACCCACCCCCACAGCCAGATTGCTGTTTAATACCTTTTAAAGCCTTACCAGGTCACAGCCTAAATGGAGTTTAATTTTGTGGAACTCAACAAAAGTTACCTGTCCATCAGCCTTTAATTTCCTCTCATAAATGCATCTGGCCATAACTCACTACTGGGTGTTTGCTAATGGCCAGCAGGATATCCTCACCAGCCACAATGCTAGGAGCACTGTTTACTCATGTTGATTACATAAGATAATGAAAGACCACATATGGGGCAGCTGACGATGTATAACAGCTTACTGAAGAGTTGTAGTCTACTTATAGAAGTCGTTACCAGGATTTTCAGCTTGGTTTACTTTCCGTTTGGCTTTTTAAAGAGTTTGCTTTTACCGGAGTGTGATAATGGCTGCAGACAGATTTCATTTTACAGGTGTAGGTATGAGTGTCTGTGTGTAAAATGCCCCTGTTAAATAGGCAGGCTGGTTACAGTTACTCAGGCTCAAACTCTGTACCTTGGGTACTGGGTAGCTAGAGCCTGAATTCTTTGCCCACCACCACTTGTGATTTTGCCTCATATTTTTGTTCTGTTCCTTATAAAATCTGTGGTTTTCTGGATTTTTGTAGCAAATCATTGAGGATTGAATTCACTAAATAATGACAGGCATTGGAATTTCAGGTGTCATATTCTTCAGAAACTACATGGTAACACAAAACCTATTATTCTAGCAAAGTCTATAAGATCGATATTTGAAAATTTTCCCTATATTGGGGCTGTATTCCCCCAATATTGGCTTTGTCCAGATTTTTTGTGCTTAAGAGGTTGAGATCTGGTGAGAAGTTGAACAGAATTCACTAAATTAAGTTTATTTAAGTAACAATTAAGTTTCAGTCTTCCTATCTTTCAGGAAACGCATGGTGGTAACACAGCATTTTATTCTAGCAACTTTCCAAGATTATGCAAACAATGTTTAAAATGTGTCCCTGGTTTTTGAGCTTTTGTCACCCCCAATAAATTTTGGCTTTTCCCAGATTTCTTGTGCTGCAAAGTTGAGAGATACAGTTGAGTGTTGAGTGGATTTTACAAGGAGCTGAGAGCTTCAGGGTAAGAGAAATAGTGATGCTTATGCCAAGTCTGCTTGCATTGTTAGTAGCACAACAGGTAGAATACTTGCTTTTGATGCAGAAGGCTGTGGGTTCTACTCCCAACAGTATGTGTAGATGTATTGCTGATATTGTGTTGTATTTTTAAAGGGGGAGGATGCTGCAGTCGTGAGAATATCCTTTTCGGCAAAGATACCTAGGCTAGTAACTATGAACCTGTTATGAGTTTGCCATCCATTCCCTATTGCAATATCTTTTTTTAATGTGACATAGGCAATTTGGGGCCATATTTTTGGTTGTCTGCTCAGTTTGAGTTTAAAAGCTGATAGCCCACAATTCCACTGGAGTGGGCAAGGTTACATAATTATGTACGCAAATTGTATGTTAATCAGCGTACAGATTTGTACCTATTTTTCATGGGCTTTGTCCAGATTTTTGATGATTCCAAGTTGAGAGGTATGCTCCTCACCCTCAACAGGCAAATAAGACAACTTAAGTCCTCTAAGGGCCCCATTGAGAGAAACTCAGCAAGTACAGCCAAGGACAACCATAAGGCCTTTTACAGCTGCATACACAGCCTTAAAAGGTAGGACTCAAGCATGTGCAGAACTTGTGACCGACAGTATCACACACACACTGACCCCACAGAGATAGCAAACCTGCCAGCAGATAGGTTTGGCGAAAGTTTCACTCCATTATCCCCTCCTAAATTATCACAAACCTTCCCCCAAACGTCCTCCCCCACCATAAATATCTGAAGAGCAAGTCCTCAAAGTCTTGTCCAAGGCAAAAAATACAGCCTCTGTGGGACCAGACAGCATCCCAGGCTGTCTTCTAAACAGGCTAAGATATGAACCAGCATCATCCACCATTAAGTACCCTTTTCAATCATAGCCTAACTACAGGCTTTGTTCCTGTGGAATGGAGAACAGCAACAGTTATTTCCCTCCACAAAGGTAGTCTAGCAGCAGATCCAGGGAATTACAGACCCATAAGCCTGATCAGCCTCATCTGTAAGGCCTTGGAACGTATCATTATGGACTTCGTAAATAAAGACATAGGTGACCTCCAAACCTTGGATCCTACCCAATTCAGCTTCGTCAAGGGTAGATCCTGCCTGTTAAATCTCGTGAACTTCTTTGAAAATGTGACCAGGGCCACTGATAGGGCAAATCCATGCATACAGCATACCTCAACTTGGCAAAAGCTTTCAACACAATCCCAGATTCACGCACAACCGATAAACTTAGCAAACTGAATGTAAACCCCTTTGTTGTAAGATGGGTTGCCAGCTGGCTCACAAACCAGACACACACTATCAAAGTGGGAGAGTCCACGTCAACCAGCAGACCCGTTATCAGCACGGTGCCACAGGGGTCAGTGCTGGGGCCCCTATTGTTTGGTATATACTTCTCTGAAGTTCAGGTCAAAACTAAGGTGTTGTGGCTGACCAAGTTTGCAGACCACTAGAAACTAGGTGAAATCACTGAATCCCCAAGTGATGTCAGTATATTCCAGGAGGGTCTAAAGCAGACTGGTGTATTAGTCATGATCTCAAATTGAATGCAAAGAAATGCATCATCATTCCCTTAGGCACAATGTCTCTTCATACTGTCAAATCAACAATACCCTAAGTGCCCACAAAGTGGTAAGGACCTGGCATCACAAGTTGACTGCAACCTTAACTTCGACCACCATGTGTCTGCTGTAGTAAGGAAGGCCCTGTACATTTGATTAGTAAAGGCTTCGCCTCGAGAACAAAAGAGGTTATAACCCCTCTATACTCATCACTAATCCAGGCCTTAATTTATATAAATCGCCGTTTAGCATATATCGTACAAAGCACTTGCAGCAACTGGAGAGACCTCAAAGGTTTCTAACAAAGAAGATTAAGGGGCTCCAGCATCTGCCTTACACAACCCAACTAAAGTCCCTGTCACTGTACTCCGTGTCATATAGACTTCTTAGAAGAAACTTACCCTGGCCTATAGAGCAATCCAAGACCCAACTCTAATGAACTTGCTGCATATCAGTAAATCAAATGGGACTAGGACTACCCGTTCTAGGGACCTGAATGTGGCCTGCAACTTAAATAAGACATGCTGGAGGGACAGATTTATCTTCCAGTGACTGCTGCATCTTTGGAACAGGCTACCAATTCATTTGAAACAGAGCACCTCTATGACACTGTTCAAGGGGAACCTGGACAAGTGGATGAAGCACCATAATTTCTTAACAGGGATAGCGCCCACAACCCTCCTGGACATGGGCAGTCATCACTAAATGCAATCTTGGGTATTGACTAGCATTTTCACGGTATTACATTGTGATGAAACGGCTAGGCTTAAAATTACCTCCGGGTCGATATCCTAGTAATCTCCTATAATTTATCACATGAAGTGATGTTTTAATAGCTCTCAACAAATTAGAGACAAATTCAGAAAAAAATCAGGGACTGTCAGGGACACTTTTAAAATATTAACTTGAGACAAAATAAGAAAATGTGAATTAAAATGCATTTTCTGAAGTCTATAACTAATTATTGTTATTATTTATTAAGTGTAATTCACCATTTTTTTCCAAAAGTCACCAGTTTTAGTAGAGATTAAGAAGGATGGAGATAAAATTTGAATCAATCTGAGACATCCCTAAAATCATGGTAATTTGAGAGGTATTGTCTTGGTCCATACTTTGTGGCCATCCAGCATTCTTTTAATGTCATACACCTTTTGCAGTTGGTTTGAAAACATTGTGTTAACTCATGCTCAGTTACTTCACTAGTTCCAAACTGAGCTAGCACTTTCAGTTTTGTCTGTATATTCAGGATTTAAAATGCATACTTATTCCAAGGACTGCAAAAACTTTTTATTTGATATTGTCAATTTTCAATTCATCCTTGACATATGGGTTCTGTTCCAACATCAATACCAACTCAGCCGTTACTACAGTTCACGCTGACCAAAAATGGTCGAGCTTCACCTCTACTTATAATCCCTGTCTCCCAATTACCTCAGATCTCGTTTGCCACTTTTCCAGACAGACGCGTTCACCAGAGCTCTAAAGCTTAGTTTGGCTTTTTTGAATATTTTCTTCATCTACTTTTCAAACTTCTCTCTTTCAGTGTTTATTCCCTTTCACTGTTCCTCTACCCTTCAGTTAGTATAGCTGTCCCCTTTCCGTACACCCCAGTATATTCACTGCTATCATTGTTGATAGCCTTCTTCGTACACTTCGGTGTACTATTTAACTATCATCATCAATAGTTCTTTCTGTTCTCTTCTTTCACCACATTTAAAAAAAGTCTGCCCTTTCTTAGTGAGAGTTTTGCCTTTCTCTCTTTCACGTGAGTGTTGTGTCTGTGTCTGTGTGTGTGTGTGTGTCTGTGTGTGTGTCTGTGTGTGCACATGTGTGTGTGTCTATGTGTGCGCTTCCAGCCTCCTTTTTTATTATGGCTGAGAAAACTAAGGCCACTTCTGGCTTCAAAAAATGCCAGAACTGCAGCCATAAGATACGTCTATCAGACTTGCATCTTTTATGCATATGCTGTTTGGGTCCTGTACATTTACAGGAGGATTGCAGTATTTGCCATGGTTTTAGCCTTAGGGCTCTTGTTGAGAGGAGAAACAAGCTGATTTTGAAAGGCTTGATTCCTTCTGCCTTTGGAGAGGCCATATCTGCTGTAGACTAAAGCAAAACGGATATTTCTTCTTCTTCATCATCCTCTTTGGAGAAGGGCAAAAAGAGTTTGTCTGCACCATCCTCCCCTTTAGCACCAGTAGCTAAGAAGCATAGATCCTTGGCTCCTAAAAGTTCCTTGGAGTCCAAGGACTCTGACTCTAAGACTTCAGTTCTTGGAAAAATCACAGGTTCTGACCACCATTCATACGTCAAAACAACACTGATAGCTTTGGCACAAGAAGATTTGCCTTCTGGTTCATATCGACACCAACTACTTCAGTGCAGACCATAGATATAGGGCAAAAAGAAACTCTATCCAGGACTTGTTACTCCCTATCAAGTGACCCCTTTCTGGGTTATTTACCTGGGGTTTTTTTTTCAGAGACCTAAATTACCTTCTCTGTCCTCAGTCCATTTCACCAAAAGTCTTACGGAACTCAACGTGGAGAGACTTGTGAATGAAATTTTGTGGGCGAGAGGTTTCATAGTTGTGAGCTGCTACCATAGATGACACCCATTCAGTTGGTTCTGTAACGGGACAGATTACACCTTGCTGTACCATTTTGTCCAGCTGAGCCTTAATTTTATCTGCATAGCTATCAGAACTCTTCTTGCTGGTCTGACTAACTGCAGTGACCTCTGGGTCTAACTTCATGGAATACACAACTGGAAGTTTGCCCAACTTGTCATCCATAACATCAGCATGCTCTGAGAAAATGGCTTCAGAAAAACTGAAACTAGGATATGTACTTATGTGATGAACTTCTTTGGTAAAATAAAGCAGATTCATTCTCAGACTGTCTTTGAGACCCAGTAATGACTGTACTGATCTTTGGATTACATAGAATAACAAGCTGTAACAGTTCTTAGCTAAATAACATGAAAGCATCTCTGAGCCTTCGGTTTGAATTTCTTCACCTCCATAATTGAGTTTTCATTAGTTCTCACTTTAGCAAATGTGTCTGCTGATATAACATTACACTTTGAACCAGTGTCTAATATAAGCTCTGTGGCTTTACCATTGTTCTGAACTGCACAAACACTTCTCTCTTTGCCAGTAAATTTACTGCATCAACTCTTTCATCAGTTACTGAAACGCCACCTACATTGGATATAAAAAGTGTACACACCCCTGTTAAAATGTCAGGTTTTCGTGATATAAAAAATGAGACCACAATAAATCATTTCAAAACTTTTCCCACCTTTAATGTGACCTATAACCTGTACAATTCAGTTGAAAAACAAATCTGTTAGGGGAAAAATATAAAAAATAAAAAACGTATAATAAGCTGGTTGCATAGGTGTGCACACCCTTAAACTAATACTTTGCTGAAGCACCTTTTTCTTTTTCTTGAAGAGTGCTGAGGAACTTTGCTTGACATAGATGGGTAGCTTGTTCCAGAGTATGGAAAGTCTCAGGGACAAGAATCTATCCCTCCAGCATGTCCTATTTTGTGGTGACAAGGTTTAGGTCCCTAGAGCATGTAGCTCGGAGGGATTGGGATTTCTTTAGGTGTAGTATGTCCAACAGCTCTGGGTTTGACATAGCTTTATATGTTAGGCAGAGATCACCTTGGAGTAGGCAATATGCTGTGGAGTAAAGCTGGAGTTTTTTGAGACTGTCAGTGTAGGGCATCTGTTTGAGGCCAGTAATCCTCTTTGTGAGGTACTTCTGTAGCCTTTCCAGCTGCTGCAGATGTCTTGTGAAGTACATTCCAAAAGGGGCGTTGTACTCTGTAATGGGTCTAATGAGTGCCAAGTAGAGGGGAACAATGACCTCTTTTTTTCCGGATGAGAACTTTTTTGTGATGAGGTGCACCACATAGAAGGATTTTCTGATTACTGTGGCGATGTGATTATCAAAGGAGAGACTACAGTCCTCCTGGGTCCCAAGGTCTCTCATCACACATTCGGCATTAAGTAGACTGCTGCCTATGTGGTATTTCATGGGTACAGAATTTTTACCAAAGGGGATGACAGTGCACTTTTTGGTATTGAGCTTGAGGCCATGGCTCTGACACCAGGCATCTGTCTCAGTGAGGCCCTTCTGTAGGATGCCCTCATCATTTGGGGACTCTTCTATGGTCCTAGTTTGCAGTCATCTGTGAACTTCATTAACCAGAGGCCTTCTGTGTTAGCCTGTACTTCAGAGAAGTAAATACCAAACAGGAGAGGTCTCAGGACTGAACCCTGTGGTACTCCACTTGTTACTGGTTTGAAATCAGATTTGGAGTCTGCAACTTTTACAGTGTGGGTTCTGTCAGTGAGCCAGTTGGCAACCCATCTTGTGATGTAGAGATTTATACCTAGTTTAATGAGTTTAGCTATAATTCCAGAATGGGGGATGGTGTCGAAAGCCTTGGCGAGGTCAAGATAGGCTGTGTGAACCACCTTACCTCGTCTACAGCTTTGGTGACTGCTCAAAGAAGTCAGTCAGGTTCAGGAGGCATGATCTACCTTTCACAAACCCAAACTGGGTGGGGTCCAGAGTTTGGAGGTTACCAAGATCTTTGTTTGAGTTCCATGATGATATATTCCATAGCCTTGCAGACCAGGCTCATCAGGCTAATACGGCAATAGTTCCCAGGATCAGTGGTGGCTCCCCCTTTTTTGGAGTGGGATAACTGTTGCTGTGCGCCATTCAGTGGGCACAAAGCCTGACGTGAGGCTATGATTTAACATGGTGCTTAAGTGGGGAGCCAGTTTGTTCTGAAGTTAGTGTAAAACTCAGTCTGGGATGTTGTCCACTCCCATGGATGCTGTGTTTTTGGCTTTAGAGAGTGCAGCTTTTACCTGCATAGTTGTGATTACAGGGACTCTGCATTCTTCCTGTATAGATATGGGCCCATTCGAGGGTGAGAGGGGGGGTAAAGTTAGCACTGAACCTATCTGCCAGGATGTTGGCAATATCATTTGGTTCTGTAAAGATATGGGTGTTCCCATTGAGATTCTTGACATAGCTGTAGAATGCTTTGTGGTTGTCCTTAGAATCAGTGGTGCTTTTGTTTTCATAGCTAGCTTTGGAGGATCGTATAAGAGATCTCAGCTTCTTACTGAGCCTGACCATGGAGCTCCTCCACTCATGGAATTTTACTCTCTTTTGCAATAGTTTCTTCCTTCTGTTGT
Organism: Protopterus annectens; assembly: GCF_019279795.1. NCBI lineage: Eukaryota > Metazoa > Chordata > Ceratodontiformes > Protopteridae > Protopterus > Protopterus annectens. Next base: position 712,570,435 of record NC_056727.1, on the reverse strand, counting down.
AGAGTTTGTTTATGACAGGGGACCACCAGATTGTCTTCCTTTCTTTGGAGGATAGCGTCTTGGTTCTGCTTGGGACAGCACAATCCATGCACTCGTTCAGCAGTCGTAACTGTATTGTCCATCTGCATGGGTGTCATGAAGTTTACCACTTCTGTCTTAAGAAGCATGAAGTTGGCTTTGGAGAATTTTTTTTACTGTGGTTTCCTTAATAGGGGGGTTGGGAGTGGGATGTGGATATCTAGGGTGATTAGCTTATGATCGAATCTGTCCAACGAGGAGTTGACTTCAGGTGTGGAACACCGGTCACTCATGTTAGTGATGACTAGGTCTAGGATATTGTTGCCCCTGGTGGGGTGTGGATAAGCTGATCCAGGGCATTGGAATTTATGAATTCCAGAAAGCATTGAGTGAAGGAGTTGGTACATGAGTAGTTTTCCTGGTTAATGGTGGGGTAGTTGAAATTGCCCATTATTAGGGTGTTTGGTTGAACCCTAATATTTTCCAGTATATCAAGAAAAGAGGAGTGGGAATCCTGGGGCATGGTGGGGGATCTGTAGCAAGCAACAGTTTGGATTGCAGTTTTGCCCAGAGTTAGTTGCACTTGGATAACCTCAGATGCATTATGCTGAGCAAAGAGCCTGAAGGTGAGGAGATCCTTAATGAATATGAACACACCTCTGCCTTTGGTGTTCAGTCAAGGTTAGATGGTCGCAAAGTGTGGTATGAGTTATAGCCTGGTAATGCAGGGGTGCTGTCTGGAGCCTTGAACCAGGTCTCAGTCACTGCACAGATATCGATGCTCTCCATTTTAAGGAGTGCCTTGAGTGCGTGCATTTTGAGATTTAGACTTCTAACATTGAATAGCATTACCCTCAATTTGTGCTTGTCTGTTCCTGTTACTGTGGTGAATTTGTCATTTGAACCTTGCCTAAAAAAGGCACTGTAGGGGAGGCAAGAGTCTTAGCCAGTATCCGGAATCCCAGAGGCGACATGTGCAGGCCATCTTTGGCAAAGCATTATGGTCTGTCGACCATGTCATCCCAGGCAGACTGATACTGGATCCCCTTAGAATGATTCCAGAAGCTTAGCCAATTGTTGAAGTCAGTCATTTTGTCCTTGTACTGCGGTATCATTCTGGGCAGTGGCAGGAGCTACTCAAAGCTAGGGTCATACCTGCCTGGGCTACAAGATCAGAGAACTCTTCCTTGTCTCTTTTCATGTAGTCCCAGGAGGTACATCTCAGATTGTTCACACCAACATGGACAATGGCAGAGTCATATTTGTACTTGTGGAGTGACCTAAGTGCGTAGGTTATGTGGCGGATCATGGCACGTGCCAGGCAGCTGACAGTACCTTTCTCCTTGTTTAGCCTGGTT
>NC_056727.1:712456090-712568559 GCF_019279795.1 Protopterus annectens | reverse complement strand
TTTGTTTTTTTAAAAAAAAAAAAGCAAAAAAAAAATGGGGGGGGGAAAAATTTTCCCAAGGAAATTTTTGGGGGCCCTTTTGTATCCAACTATCTTCAAAATATTTTTTTCCTGGATGTTAAAAGTTGTTTTGTGATGCAGAACATGTTAAGGAGGGAATACAAATGTTTGTCCAGCACAAAGTGATGCAGAACATGTTAAAGAGGAAATACAAAAGTTTGTCCAACACAAAGTGAGCTATCAAACAGAATGGGATTCTGCTTCTTATTCCTCTGATAACAAAGATCATAGAGAGACTATGCCAATGAAAACTTTCCAATATTCCAAAGCAAAATGTTTGAGAGACAGAAAAAAGCACAGTTGACTAGAATAACTAAGAGTATATTGAAAATGAACCAGAGACTGGGTTTGGGAGTTGGAGGTCAACATGAAGAAAACCTGCAACTCAGAAATGAATGAATACATTGGGAATTACAAAGCATCAATTACATTTGTGAAATGCAACGGAACAAGAAAACCTGAAAATATTACACTTTTTGACTTTGTTAAATTTGTAGGGGACTCCAAAACATATGCCCTACTTTGTCATTAATGTTTGGAAGAACATTAAGGAGAAGTGAAAAGGAAGGAAAGAGGTAACTGTAAGTAAAACAAATACATAACAGTATTTTTATAATACATGACCTGTACTGCATGCTATAAAGTAAAGCTTTTTCAGTTATTTTTGTCTGTAATATGGATACTGAAGTAAACAAGTGACCCTATTTTCCTCCTTTTTTTTTCTTCAGTTTTAAGCAATGTAGGCACTGCAATATAAAAAGAGAAGAAAGCCTGGATAAAAGAGCATGATATAAGTAAAACTAATAAGCTTTTTCTTACTTCTGTATAGGGGGATGACTGGATTAAGGCCCTTGGCTTGATCTAATAAGCTTTAGGGGAAAGCAAGAAATAAAAGAACATACAATATAATGAAAAGGTTTCCGTTAGCAAATGTCCACAGTGAAACATTTGAAGCTTGAAGCAGAAAGCAATTGTGTATCTAGTTCTGATGTTTCTATGGAGACAAGCTGAAAAAAGCAATAAAACTTCAAATCCTTTCTTTTAGTGGATAGGAGATATCTTTAGAAAGCATTCAGGTTTAGTGTAAGTAGAAGCATAGGCTGTACCACGTGTCTCAGTGCAGATAACCTTCAGCACAAGTTAATTCAAGCCTGTGAGTGTTGCTGCCAATCTGGGACAGTTGTTCTTATTAGGAAGTTTAAACTTCATTATTTGAAGATGTACATAGTTTTGTGTATTTGTATTTACCTGATAGTTTATGTGTTTTTTTTTTTTAGGGTTTTCATTAAAACAAAAAGTATTGTAAGATGCAGCATAGGTTCACATGAATATGACAAGAAACATATGTATAAATGATCAATCTGCCAAACATCAATCTGTGCATGTAACACAAAAACTGAAACTACACATTAAGAAAGCTGTTATACATAACAGGTTGGAATAATTTTTTATCATAATGACAGCGCTTTCCATATTATCGTTAAATGTGAATGGTCTGACAGATACAAAGCAGAAAAAGTAATTAACTATGTTAAAAAACTACAGAGTACAAATATCTGTGGTAGAGGAGACATTTGGAAAGAACTAAGCATGTGAATTTGATAAAGGATTTCAAGGTGGTTATTCAACGGAATATCTGGGGAAATGGAAAGTGAGAGTACTTATACTAACTGTGAGAGGAGCTCCAATAGTGATAGAAAAGGAAAAAGGTTATAATGGTAGATTTGTAGTACTAAGTGGTTACTGGCAAGAGAAGAAGATTACGCTGGTATTTATTTATATTCCACCTAAAACTGATACAGTGGAGCTTAACACATTTCTGGGAGAAATAATTAGCTTTCAGCAGGGAATATTACTTATAGGTGGGACTGGTGTTTGATTTGCAACAATGAGGATGTATCTGGCAGTGGTCTTGGAAGGGAAATATGGGAAAAATGGCAGATTTCTGAAGAAATTTATGAAAATACTTGTTATGGAAGATGTGAATTGAGTAGTAGGAGTTCAGAAAGAATTTGCATATTATTCCCTCAAGGTAAAAAACTGGGCAAGGCTGGACAGAAGTTATATTTCACAAAAACATGCACATTTAATTGAAAGTTTTGATATACATCCAATAACTATTTCAGATAATGCGCCAATAATAATTAAAATAAAAATGCAGGGTAATTAAATAAAAATTAGACACTGGCACTTCCCCACCTATCAGAGAGAGATTTAAGGAATGGGTAAATTTATTCGGGAGTTATAAAGGAAGAAAAAATTTCTTCTGAAAATATAGCTAGGGAGTGAGATAAAATTAAAATGGAGTTTAAATATAGGTTTGAAATAAAAATAACAAATATATATGGTTAAGAAGTAAAAATTATTTAGAGTGACAAAATTAAAGTACTGCAGAATAGGACAAATCTCACACAAGAAGAGTCGCAGTTAGAGTGCTAAAGGTAAAATTTGTGACTACCTTGATAATATGCAGACGTTCAAAAAAATTGCTGTTAAGCAACTGTTTTCTGATAACTCTGGGGAAATACTATAGAGGTATTAGAAATATTTCAGAAATTTTATGAAAATGTGTATAAAGCAGAGAAATGTGGAAATCAAGAAGTACAAATGGAAACGAATATGGAAGAATTAATTATACTAAGTTTAGAAGTAGATGAGACTCCATTACTAGCAGTTAGGATAGGAGGAGATGAGCTGAAAATGGTGTATAACCAATCTACAGGAAAGTCTATTGGAATAAATAGTACTCCAGTGGAAGTTTGGAAGCTTGGTGAGAAGAAAGTGATAAAGATCTGGAAGTTTTTTTAACAGTATTTTAAAAAGAGGAGAACAGGCATCCTGGAAGAAAGCTGTGGTGGCTATAATACCTAAAGCGGGTAAGGATCCATGAGATCCAGCTTCATATAGTCCTAATTTCAATTCTAAATTATGATTATAAATTCTTTATATCTGTGATAGCTAAAACACTGTCAAAGGTGATGCCAAAAATTGATAGATATGGTTCATTGTGGTTTTGTGGATGGACTTCCAAGAATGCTACACATTGAGTAACAACTTAAGTCTAGCTGTCCCAGTTTGAAAACAGAAACTCAGCAGAGAAACGCAGTGGACTTACATTTCTGGATAAATTTCAGTAACTGAGTAGTATGTGCACTGACTGGATGCTGGGGGAAAAAGAAATACAGAAGACCTGAAATGAAATTGGGTATAAAAGGTGAGGAAAAACACTGCCTTGGAATAGTATTGCAGCTGTTCCGCAAAAAAACAGTGCATGCTCCAGTTATGACCTCCAGTAACCTAGAGGAAAGTGTAAAATAACTGCACAAAGACCTGATTAAAATAAATGAAACATTGATGGAGTATATAAACTCAAATAACAAAAGGCTGGAAAAATAAAATACATTTTAAACAGATATTCAGATGAGATGTTAAAATTGCAAAAAAAAACAGAGGTCAAAATGAAGAAAAGGCTGGCTGAATACAAGACTGTTCAAGAAGAGAAGTTTAAAAAAAATAGAATTAGAGGACAGAGCACTTAGGGAGAACCTGAGATATTCTGCTGTACCAGTGAAGTTGGAAGGAATAGACTGTATTAATTTTATGAAAGCACAAATAAGCAGCTGGACTGGCATTCCCCAGCAGGAGCTAAGTGAAAGGGCACATCGTATGTATCCTCCAAACCTGGCTATGAGCAAGCAACCTAGACCTTTACTAGTAAAGATACAATCCTACCAGCAGAAGGAGCTGATTATGGCAAAATTTGGCAGAAGGGAGAAGTACTAAAAGTGGGAGACAGCAGAGTGTTTGTGGAGAATGATTACTCACAGTATACCAGGCAGAAGAGGAGTAAATTTATTACACTATTCAGGGAATGTTGAGAAGCAGGCATGAGATTCATACTGCTGTACCCAGCTTTCTTCAAAATATTCTTCCCTGGTGGGACAAAATCATTTTTTGATGCAGTACATGCTAAAGAGGAAGTACAAAAGTTTGTCCAACAAAAAGTGAGCTGTCAAACAAAAGGAGATTCTGCTTCTTCTTCTGGTAATAAAGGCCACAGAGGGACTGTGCCAGTGAAACATTTTTCCAGTGTTTCAGTGGAAAATGCTTGAGAGAAGGAAAAAAAGCAAAATAATTAACTAGAAGAATGGAGAGTTTGTTGGAAGTGAAGCAGAGGCATGATTTGGAAGATGGAGATGAACAGGAAAAAAAGCAGTAACATAGAAATTGACAAGTGTGGAATTACAAAGTAATTAGATTTGTGAAACATGACAGAACAAGAAAATCTGGAAATAATGATATTTTTTGACTGTATTAAGCTTGTAGAGGACTTTAAAGCATATGCCTGGCTTCATGTCATTAATGTTCAGAAAAATACTTAGGAGAGGTAAAGAGGGAGAAAGTTAATTGTAAGTAAAACATTTTTTTTCTTAGTAATATTTTTATAGTGCATGATTTTCTTTGCATGCTATAAAGTAAAGTTTTCTCAGTTATTTTTAAGTGGATTGGAGATAATGTAAACAAGTGTTTTCCCTCCCTTTTTCTTTTTCCTTGTTTAGTTTTAAGAAATGTTGGTACTGCAATGTAAAAAAGCAGAAAATTCTGGTCAAAAGAGCATAACAAAAGAAAAATGAATGTACTTTTTCTCATTCTTACACAGAGAAATGACTGGGTTAAGGCCCTTTGATCTAGTAGCACATTTTAAGAAAAAGCAAATTGAAAAAGAACACTAAATATTATAAAGCTTTTTTCTAGCAAATAAACACACACATAGTAGCAACTGTGTATCTGGTCTTCATGTATTCATGGAGACAATTTGATAAAGAGAAATGGCTAGGAGATAATGTTTTCTGAAAGTATTCAAGTGGTTTCCTATCTGGGAGAATTATAAAGATAACACAAAACCAGATACTTAGTAGTAGCACAGGCTGTACCATGTGTCTTAGCTTGTATAACCTTTCTTTTAGGTTAACCCAATCCTGTGAGTGCATCTGTCAGTTTGGGACATTTGTGCATATCAAGAGTGCAAAACTTCAGTATTTGAAGCTGCACATAGTTTTGTGTATTAACATTGTTAGTAGGTTTTAGGGGGTATTGGGGCATCTTTTTTTCAGGGCTTTCAATAAAACAAAGTTTTTTTCTAAGATGTGACATAGGCTCAAATGGATATGACAAGAAACAACTGCATAAAAAAATCAACCTGACAAGCACTGTATGCATGTAACACAAAAACTAGAACTAGACACTTAACAAAACAGCTGTTAGAAGTAAAAGGTGGGAATAATTTTTTAACACAATGATGATTTCTGTAATGTCTTTAAATGTCAATGGTCTCACAGATAAATACAAAAAGAAACTGTACTGAACTATATTAAAATATAGAGTGCAAATAGTTATGCTACAGGAGAGACACTTGGAAAGAACTGAACATGTGAATTTGATAAAGAAATGTTTGCAGGATGGTTAGTTAGTGGAATACCTGGGACAAAGGAAAAGAGGAGCACTTGTATTAATTGCAAGATGAGCTCTAATAATGATAGAAGAGGATAAAAGGATACTAATGATAGATTTGTAGTACTAATGGGCTACTGGCAAGGGGGGATGATTACTTTGGCATGTATTTATATTCCACCTAAAACTGCTGTAATGGAGCTTAAGAAAGTTGTGGGGGAAATAATCAGCTTTTCAGCAAGGAATATTACTTATAGGTGTGAACTGGAATTTGATTTGCAGCAGTGAAGATGTGAGGGGGGGTGCAGAAGGGAAAATATAGCAAAGGAGGGTAGATTTTTAAAGAAATTTATGAAAATATTTGGTACGGAAGATGTGAATTCAGTACTAGGAGTTTGGAGTGAATTTACACCCTATTCCCCAAGTTACAAAAACTGGGCTAGGCTAGACAGAATTTACATTTCACAGGAGCATGTGTGTTTAATTAAAGGTCTTGATATACACCAGGTAACTATTTCAGATCATGTGCCAATAATAACTAAAATGAAAACACATGGTAATGAAATAAAAATGAGACACTGTTGCTTTCCCACCTGTTGAAAAGAGAGGAGTTTAAGGAATGGGTAGTGGAAATTATTCAAGATCTGTTAGAGAATATAGAAGTTTCTTCTGAAAATATAGCAAGGGAGTGTGATAAATAAAAGTGGAGTTTAAAAATAGGGTAGAAATAAAAGAAAGGGAGATATGGTTTAGAAGTAACAATAATTATTTAGAGAGACTGACAAATGTTAAAGTATTGCAGAATAGGCTAAATCTCGCAGAACAAGAGGAGGAGCAACTATAGAATGCTAAACAGAAAATAAGTGATTACCTTGATAATATGCATAGAAAGATTGCTGTTAAGCAACTGTTTTTTGATAATAACTCTAGAGCACAAAAACTTTTAACACAATGACTTGCAACAGAAGATAGAAAGGGCTGTCACCAAGTTTAGGGAGCCTATAACAAGGAAGATGACGAGATACTATAGAGGTATTAGAAATATTTCAAAAATTCTATGAAAGTCTGTATAAAGCAGATAAATATGGAAATGAAGAAAAGGTACAAATGGAAATGTTTATAGAAGAATTAAGTATGCCAAGGTTAGAGGTAAATGAGGCTCAATTACTAACAGTTAGGATAAGGATAGGAGGAGATGAGATAAAAATGGTGATCTATGACCAAACCACAGGAAAGTCCCCAAGAATAGATGGTATTCCTGTGCAAGTTTGGAAGCTAGGAGGGAAAAACTGATAAGATCTGGAAGGTTTTGTTTAATATAATTTTAAGAGGAGGAGAAGTATCAGCATCCTGGAAGAAAGTGGTGGTAGCACCTAAAGAGGGTAAAAATTCATCAGATTCAGCTTCATACAGGCCCATTTCAGTACAACACCATGATTATTAAGCATTTGTCTATAATGGCTAAAACAATGGCAGAAGTGAAGGCAAAATTGATAGATATGGATCAACATTTGACAACATTAACAGAACATTGATGATCCAGAGGGAAGAAGAATGTAAGGAAATACCACTGTTGTTGATGGGTGTGGATGCAAAGAAAGCATTTGACAGAGTAAGCTGGGATTTTATGAGCAGGGCAATGGAAGCATTTGTGTTCCCTGATAAAATTATAAGGTTGATTAGGAGGATGTATGAGGGATTGGAGGCTAAAATTAAAATGAGTGGGTTCCTCTTTGATAATTTCTGCTTGTACAGAGGAACCAGGCAGGGGTGTCCTTTCTCCTTTATTTGCATTATATTTAGAACCATTGGCAAAGAAAATAAGGCACTCAAATTCAAGGAATAATTGGTATGTTAGTCAAGAAAAGCTGGCTTTGTTTGCAGATATTATTTTATACCTGACAAAGCCTGAAAAGGACATTTCTGTATTATGGAACATTTTGAGACGGTTTCAAATATTTTGGGGATAGAAAATTAATGAAGCTAAAACAAAGGTAATAGTTGTAAATTATGTACCCACACACAAATTGGTTCAGCGATATCCATATTTATGGGGACATGATAAAATTAAGTACTTAGGAGAATGGATTAAAAAATGATTCTGGTACAACAGCTAAGGATATCTGGGAAGAGACTAAACAAAAGATAATACAAAAACTGAGAAATTGGAAGCTCTGTTGTATGGATATGGATAGTAAGATACAAGCTGTTAAAATGGTTTTAGTCCCTTTAGACTTAATACACAGGTCAGGTGTATTTTTATCAACCAGCGAAGAAGTTGTGGATAGCAATAAAGAGTTGAAGAATTTTATCTTGGGGGGGGGGGGGTAAGATGGCAAGAGTCTTGCGGGATAAGCTAATTCTTCCAGTAGAACAAGGCAGGTTGGGATTACTCGTTTTGAAGGAGTATTTCAGAGCTGCATAGTTAAGGCTCCTATACATAGCACAGCAGAAATCTATAATTCCCAGTGAAAATGGATGATGGTGAAACAGGGGGAAGCTCAAGAAACAAGGATAGACTGGTATTTTGGATGCAGAACTTTAAGGAGAGTAACAATAATCATACAGAACATTATATTCATAAAGCAGCAGAAAGTATTCTAAGAACCAAGCCAACATGGGAATGGAGAAAGGAGATTCTGCCGATAGGGATAACTACAATTGTGGATACAGACAAAAGGCAAGAGGGGGCTGGAATCTGTTGGAGAAAACTGGCAAAATATCCAAGGTATTGGGAGGAAATAATTACAGCGGGAAAGGTAATAGAATAGGAAGAGGCCCAGAATTTATTTGGACTGCAGGCTAGAATTTGCCTTCCCTATCAAGGATTGATAACAGAGGGTTTATTATCGTTTGTGCGAATGACAGTCTGTTGGCAGCACCGCTGCCGAAAATTAGAATGATGTGCACAAAATTTAAATGGATGGGATAGTCTAACACATTTATGCGAATGCAGTAGTGCATTTGCATAAGTGTATTCAACTATCTGCACGGAGATTGCGGTACAGTGGCGAATGGAAATTCATCCATATCCCCATTTTAATGCAATCTCGGAATAAAAATATATTAATAGCGGGGGGGTACAAGGGGACCTTCCTCCCCTGCAAAAACATGATATGTCGTATAGGAGTCTGATTTACATCAGCTTCTCTACGGCTATCATGTGATGGTTTCGGTAACAATGTCGACTCAAATGTGTCGAACATTTGGGTCGACGTTGTGGCCATTTGGAATGTTTGTGTTCGGTTTTACTTCTCATTGTTTCGAACGGCAAATGTTTTGCCATTTGAACAAAGAATAGTAAACCTAACCAAGTATAGGCAAAGAGAAAGAAATAGGGGGGTCCAAAATGAAAGACCAGCACGGGTAGAGGTTTTTAGTACAATCTAGAACAGAAGCTGCTGTTAAAAATGGAATAATTAGTACAGCATATAAAATATTCCATGATACCTATAAGAATCAGAGGTTAGAAAGTATTGGGAAGAAAGAGTGGATAAACGATTCACAAAGAAACAATGGGAGGTTATATGTATGACTCCCAAATATGCAACAAAGTCTTTAAAATTTAGGGTCTTTGAGTGGAAGTATTTATATAGGTATTTCTATACCCCATGTAGACTCCAAAGAATTCTTCCTCAGGCAAACCGCAAATGTTGAAGTTGTGATGGGAAAGAAGGAGGTAACTGGGAACATATTTTTGGGGATTGTAATGAGCTGTCAGACTTGAAAAACTCCCTGCATACTACTGTCAGAAATACTGGTTGAGCAAATTGGTGTAACTAAGGCAATGATTTTTTGAATTGTGATACAGAATCAGAATTGCTAGATATAATAGGGCCTTGCTGAGTTTAATTCTGATGGCTGCCAAAAAAGCAAGTACTGAAAATGGAAATCAGAGTGTAAATCAACTGTACCAGAAGTAGTGAATACAGTAACAGAGATAACAAAACTGGAAGTGGGATCTTTAGAAAAGGGTAGGAGTGAATTACATAGAAAGAAAATGTGAATTGTGGGAACAAAACATGCAGAACAATGATTTTGGAGGAGGAACAAGGTTTAAGGGAAGGCAGGAATTGAATGAGCTATGTAATGTTCAACTAACAAGGACTGTATAGATTATAAGTAATGTATAATATTTGCAACTGAAAATGTCAATGTTATGTATGTCAAAAAAAAAGAATTTTGGACAAAGCCAAAAAATAATGTGGCAGGGAAGGGGGTAACAAAGACCCTCAAAAGTGCCAAATTTTAAATATTGTTTATTTATCTGTTAACCAAGAAAATCCGCTGGATGTAGGGCAAGAGGTACTGTATGAGTGACTTACTGAAAGTCACACAGCAGGCAAATGAAGGTGAAAGGATTCAAACCTTGTACTTTTGAGTACAACAAGTTTGTTAATATCACAGAGCCTTATGTGCCAGACAACATTAATTCACTTAAAAAATAGTACATTGCTGCATTGACTTTCATTTTCTGAACAACTACAATGAAACTCTTATAACTAACATTATTAACTGATTATAATCCTCAGCAATTTGTGAAAAACTTAACAAGTTGAGGAAGGTATGGCAGTTAATGCAGAGGTTTGAGTCTCTAAGCACTTAAGAAACTAATTCCTGTAGTAAAGGGTACAGGATTTGAGTCTTTCTATCTGTATTTGCCTACTGTGTGACTCTGAGAAAGTCACTTGACTAGGTAAAATGTAAAAAGGCACAATAGTATTGTGCATCTGAATAATAAATAAAAAAAACAAGACATGATAATATTGTGCATTTATATGATACATATGAAAAAAAGTACAGTAGTTTTGTGGAAAACATCTTGGTGATTCCTTTTGGTATCAGGTACAAAGGTTTACAGATGTTTCCCAATAGACACTGTCTGCATCAGAATTTGCTTTACTATAAATTGGGTAACTCAGTATCTCTTAGCAACACTTGGTTCTCTCTTCCATTTCATGTACCATCATACCATCATACCATCAAGCTCCGTGTATGCTGCAAAAAGGAAATCCCAAATCTGAATGTTAACCATGCTTGATCTCCCATCCATTTCAAATCCCACACCAGTTCCCAGACATCTCTCAGTTGCATGCAACAGCTCAGTTTCTCTCATTGGCTCTTATTTGAGCCAATGAGAGACAGGAGCTATTGCACATCAGTTTGTGAGACAGCAGCAGAAATTCAATTGCATACAGTTTTAATTAATGTTTTGTGTTGAGGGCAGCAGAAATTCAGTTTTGACTTTTTTTTTAATTAATCTTGTGTGGCCAAGCCAGCCAGCATCAGGCCTTATGCATGTACCTAGGTCACCTTGTGCTGTATCCAACACTGCAGCTGATGCATAAGACTTGTGTAAATTATCCCTTGTCATCTCACCAGCAGTTTACAAGCTGTTACTAAGTGAATGCAATCACACATACAGCACTAAGTGAATGCAGTCACACATACAGCAGAGGGGCAGCAAATGTGTTTATTGTCCAGGGAGCCAAATGCCCTTTCTGCAGCACTGACCTTACCTAAAAGAGCCTTTTCCATCTGCATTATATATATATATATATATATATATATACACATACACATATATATATGTGTGTGTGTGTGTGTGTGTGTATATATATATATATATATATATATATATATATATATATATATATATATACACACGCACACATTTGCTCATGATTCCTCAGATGTGTGTGTGTGTGTGTGTGTGTGTATATATATATATATATATATATATATATATATATATATATATATATATATATATATATCAAAACCCCACCTTGAATATAAAAGTACCCATCTATAAAGTACTTTTCCATTGCCACGTTTGTCATTCCACCCAATCTCCGCTATATCGTCTTCATCTTCAGAATTCAAAATTTCTCATTTATAGTGAGTGAATTCTTTGTAATTGCACTTACATTTTGTTGTTCTGTGGTACAGGCAATGAAAGTTTACAAGTTTAATGTATTTTTTGTATCTCTTACAGGGTTTATGTCTCACACTTCTGCTTCTGGCAGTGTTCAAGAAAGCATTGCCAGCCCTTCCCATCTCTATCACATTTGGACTGATTTTCTACTTTTCAACAGATAATTTAGTGCGACCCTTTATGGACACCCTTGCAGCACATCAACTGTATATTTAGACTTCAAGGACTACTGGTGGTTTGCTTCCTTCTGTTCATTGGTTCTAAGTAATGATCTGCAAAACGAAGAAGAAAACAGAGATTAAAATGAAGATGAAGTATGAAACTCAGGTGTACGTGCTGTCGGTTGTACATGTATGCTAAAATGTGAAAAATCTAAATACAAAATCGAAAGTAATGCTGGCAGATAGTATGTATAATTTACAGTATATGTCAGTGTTGTATTTTATCAGGTATACAATTTTAGATCTCTGCTGTTTTTGGATTGACAAAACAAAAAGTTTATGTTGTACTGCACTAGAATGGACAATGAGTCATGAAGTATCAGTGAAGTGTGTGTAGGGGTCAGTGACAGTAGCAGAGCCTGTCATTATAAGTACACTGGAGCAGTATAAAAGTAACAATTGCTATTGTGCCTGACTTATGTAAATACTAGTAATTTACATTTTCATTCTTTTGCATTTTGCCTTGTGTTATCTTCAATTACATAAAGACTGTATGGTGGTATAGTCAAATGTCTATACACTTTTGTTTGGTTATGGTACTAAAGAAGGTACATGTATATATATTTGTAAAGCTGTGCCCATTTGTTTCATAAAATATTACCTACAAAGTATGCATCTTCTGCTGTTATCATCATTAGTGCAAGACCTGAGTTTCACAGTGTGTACTAAAGTTCAAGCCCAGCAAGGTACACATGCTGTACTACCACATGAATGTTGTTTCTTTTATATTCGACTTCTGCAGCATTATAAGCTTAAACATGCAAAGCTTACAATCACTTCACATAAAATATTTATTTTCACAGTTCTCTGATTGTATGTTCCTCAAATGGATACTATTTTTTATAAAAACAAAACAAAGAGCTGTTGTATTTGTTCCCAGTGCAGGCTAGTCATTTGAAAAACTTGAAAACACTTTTAATGTGTAGAGTTTTAAATCATTATGTAAAATTTATCAAAAAAATGCATTACATTAGTGTGTTGCTGTCATAGCAGCTCGTGGGGACAGCAGTGCTTGTTCTGATATGCAAACAGTTGTAATCATATTAAAATGTTTAATTTTTCATTTCTTCTATGTTCTTTTGTTAGCTGTAGCTGGCAGTGCCACCCTCTCTGCAAGCAACATTAGGTACCTTGTTGTCCAACATCAGTCCTTTCGTTCCCACCCCTGAGTTTATAGTAGTTCAAAAAATGTTTGGATTTTATTGATAAATTTTGTTGCAGCCTTGTCCAACAGCTATACAACTAACATTTTTTATGCAGTCTGTGTTGGTGCAGCAGCTAGCTACAAAACTATGAGAAACTAATACAAACTAATTGTACACAGTCACCATTATAGGGAACACTTATTCTTTTTATTTTGAAATAGCCTTTGCTATATGGAAAAAAGATCATGCAAAGCATCAGATAAGGCAGGCTGCTATGTTTACATATAAATGTATGTTCACTGAAAAATATCTTCCTTAACCAAGTAAATATATGATACTCTGTAAAACAAAGCAGAGCACATTCTGCACATGGTTATAAATGAATTTAGCATTTTATCACTTTAGTCCCTCCCCAACCAAAAGGGGAAAAAAAGCTGTCCTTCAAGTAATGAAGGATGATAATCATATTGATCGCTGTTGCAGCAGCCTTAGTTGTGTGGGTTATATGCTTCAAAGGATATAAGAGACGGACAGCTTCCAGAGCTTCAGGGCAATTCCCACACACCCAAACTGTCAGGCAGCCTGAGCTGAACTAACTAAAAGAAAGATTAACTTTTGCTGAAAAGTACGCTCCTCTGAGGCTTTCGAGGATCGATTGTTGGCTTGTGACATTCCTTTGTTGGGTAGATAAGTTCCCTTTAGGGGAAAAACTTCCATTTAATAATTTTGTTTATTATTGATACTTTTCCTCTTCAGGAAAGTTATTTATTTTAAACATAGGAATTAGTGTTTTAAACAACTGTCACGATACTGTATTGTACTTTTAAATGGGAGTACTCTTTTTTTTTTTTTTCTGCCAGTTTAAAGGTTGTTTAATGTAACTGAATGCCATTTTCTATGGAGAAGTTGCATTTATTGTATTTTGTGGAGCTGGCAAAGTGCTTTTTACCATGTTTGTCTGTGAAAAAGTGACTTAAAGATTTTTTTGTTTTTACTAGCATTTGCTGCTCGTTTTCCCTGGGAAAAAAGGCACCATTTTCAGCTTGACAATGGAACACTCTGTCAGTCCCATGGTCTGTCCTTCCTGCCACAAAAAGAAAAAGTTAAGCAAACAGCCTTTGCTATCACAGCAGGTTAGCAAATTGCCTTGGCCACAGGTTGGGTGACTGCTGCAGCTATTAGTTATACCTCAGACCACTCATCCTTTTACCCCATATCCGTCTGGTATAACACCCACAGCTACTGTGGACTTGTGGGTAGCCACTTCCTCGACGACTTTTGGGGTTCCCTCAATGGGCAAGGCAGTATCACTGTTGTCAGCCCTGGAAGAGGGAACAAAGAGGGCTTCCCTGTTTGGTCAGAATGTTGTGCCCATCTCTGGGAAAGCTGCTGTTGACATTAATAACATTGTTGTTCCCATTTTCCTGTCAAAAGAAACAAAAAAACTAAACATGTATCTGCCCAGGGTTTAATTCAGGCTATTGATCCTTCTTGTAAGGTAGTTTCTAGCAGAAGAAATAAGGATATCCTTTGCTGAAGAGATTCAGATTCTGAATCTGAACAGAGAAAGAGGCAAACAGAGTTTTCTCCTCAAATTTCTTCAGACTCAGAGTAGAGCTCAGTGTCTGACTCAACCTGTGGAGGGTTCTTTTTCTGTGAGACTATTTCCTAGAATGCGCCAGTGTTTTCAGTGGGAGATCATGGAGGTTTATCAGTCCCTTAGAAAATATTATGAGCTGTTACAGAAAGATTTTCCAGAACCTGCACCCATTCCTCCAGCTCTGTTAGCTTTGGAGGATGTGTTATTGCATGCAGTTTTCCTGATAGTCAGCCACCTGCCCCTAAAAAGACAGATAGAATATATGAAGTTTCTCAGTCTTAAGTTTTTATACACTCCTCCCAAACCTGATCCAGCAGATAATCCTTCTGCTACCAAACAGTTCTAGTCCTACTAATTCTGATAAGGAAGGAAGATTACTGACAAGTATAGGAAATACTGCATGCTTCTGTAATTGTGATTTTTCAGAATTGTGCATTGTCAGGCTCATATGTTAAGGTATTACTAATTGTGAAAGTATGATGGATGCTTTGTCTGCAGTTTCTTCTTGTGAGGAAAAAAATATGCTTTAAATAACTTAATTTCTTCTATTGTTCAAGGTACTACTCGTATACAGTTTGACTCTGTTGATAATTCAAGGGCTATGGCTACTTGCACTGTTTTAAGGAGGTTTGCATGACTGCATTCTCAGAACTTTCCAGATGATATTAATTAGATTTAAATTCTGCTCTGGAGAGAGATTTAGTTTTTGGCACCTCTACTGCAGCGGTGATCAAAAAGTGTGATGGAAGGATTAAGCTGATACAGGGAATCTCTAAAAGGGTCAAAGGTGGTTACTGGGCTATTGACCCAAAGGTCTTTATAAGCCTAGCCATGTGTACCAATATAATACTACAGAAACCCAATATAAAGGATTTTGCCTGAACTCAAGATCTTATTTAGCAACGACTGCCCATATCTAGGAAGGTCATGGGTGAAATCCCTGGCAGGAATTTGTTTTCCTGTCCAGTCGTCCAGGCTACACTTAAAAAGGGTCATAGATGGGGCTTTGATGTGAATTGGTAGCCTATTCCAGAGAAATGGCAACCTCTGAGAGACATATCTTTGTCTCCAGCAGGTCTTATTTTTTGTCGCAGGCTAGGTTAATGTCCCTGGAGTGGGTGACCCTTGTCCCATTTGACTTGTGGATGTGCATTTCCATTAGGTTTGTATCCAAGATTGCTCTGTAGACCAGGCACACATCTCCTCTAAGTAGTCTGTATGCTACTGAGTACAGTGACAGTGACTTCAGTCTGTCACTATATGACATGTGCTTGAGATCCTGAATTTTCTTGGTTAGAAATCTCTAAGGTCTCTCAAGTTGCTGCAGGTGCCTGGTAAGGTACATACCAAAGGGAACATAGTACTCAATTATTGGCCTGATGGTCGAGTACAAGGATGTTATGACCTCTTTCACTCTTGAGGCAAATGCCTTTGCTAATGAAGTGTGCAACATAGAATGCCTTCCTTAACATGGTAGACACATGGTGATCAAAGTTTAGGTTACAGTCAACTTGGGTTCCCAAGTCTCTCACTACTGAGTTGTTACTTAGGGTATTGTTATTATTTATATGATAGTCTGTAGGGATATTGTTTTTACCAAAGGGGATGAGACTGAGTTTGAGTCCATGGATTTGGCACCAATCATTGGTTTGTGTAAGTCTTTCTTGAAGTATATTGACATAGTTTGGGGGATTAAATGATTGCACCTAATTTGCAGTCAACAGCAAACTTGGTCAGCCACAGCCTGCCCTGTTTTGGCCTGAACTTCTGAGAAGTATATTCCAAACATTAGTGGTCCAGCACTGACCCCTGTGGAACCCCACTGGTGACAGGTCTGCTGGTTGAGGTAAAGTCCCCAGCTTTGACTGTGATCTGTCAGTGAGCCATTTAGCAGCCCGTCTGACATCATAAGGGGGGGTTGATACTCAGCTGGGAGAGTTTAGCAATGATGCCAGAATGTGGGATTGTGTCAAAGGCCTTGGCTAAGTCAAGGTAGGCTGTATGGACAGATTTGCTTTCGTCTGTGGCTCTGGTGACATTTTCAGAGAAGTCCACAAGGTTTAACAGGTATGACCTGCTTTTGACAAAACCAAACTGCGTTGGATCATGGGTCTGGAGATCACTTATAAGGTCCATGATGATTCGTTCCATGGCCTTGCAGATAAGGCTGGTTAATCTTACAGGTCTGTAGTTAACAGGGTCTGTTGTTGTATCCCTTTAATAAAGAGGGGTGACAATTGCTGTTTTCCATTCAGCAGTGACAAAACCAGTACTCTGGCTGTGGTTGAAGAAAATACCTAATGGAGTTGCTAACTCATGTTTTAGACCATTTAAAATACAACCTGGAATGCCATCCAGTCCCATAGAGGCTGTATTTTTGGCCTTGGAGAGACCATTAATGACATGCTGTTTGGAGATGCAAGGTGGGTGGGGGAGATGTAGAAGGGAATGCTTTGTAGATTGTTTGGAGGGGACGGAGGGTGTGACATTTTTGCCAAACCTGTCAGCTAATAGGTTAGTTATTTTCTCCGGATCAGTGTGTGTGATGTGGATGGCCACAGCTAGTTCAGCACATGTCTGGGTCCTTCCTTTTAGGTTATAGATATAGCTGAAGAATGCCTTATGGTTATCCTTAGCTATGGTTGCTAACTTTATTTTGAAGTTGCCCTTAGAGGATTTTACAAGTTGTCTTATTTGTTCAAGCAGAGGAGGGTGTTCTTCCAGTGCTGGGACTGCTATTTCCTATTCTTAGACATCAACTTCTTCCTCTTGTTGTATAACTTATTAATGCTAGATGTCCACCAGAGAGGCTTGTTTTTTCTTGAGGATCTTGTTTTGATCCTATCAGATACAGCTATGTCAATACATTTGTGTAAGTGTTTGTACAGGGCATTTGTATATACTTTAGTATAGTTGTCAATGCCATCTGAGGGAACAGGAGCTTGAAAATTATTTATGCCATCCCTTAGGAGGGTATAATTAGCTTTGGTGAAATTTTTTAGCCCAATATCACCTGAGGGGTTCAGGTGTTATAGCTACTTCAAATGTGACTGATTTGTGATCAGAGTTAACCAGTGTGAGTCCTCCTATACTTCTGGTGGTGCAAAGGTCACGCATATTGGTGAGGACCAGGTCGAGAATATTTGAGCCCCTTGTGGGGTTGCATATTTGTTCCAGGGCATTAGTGTTAAAGTCCAGGAACCTTTGTGCATACATGTTGGTACTCATATAAGTTTCCCAGTCAATGGAGGGATAGTTAAAATCTCCCCCATGATTAGAGTGTTTTGTTGTAATTTGAGTGACTCCAGTATGTCCAAATAAGTAGAATGGGTATCTTGGTTCATTGAAGGGGGCCTATAGCTAACAATGACTTTAAGGGGAGTCTTACACACAGTTATTTGAACTTGGAGTAACCCCATGGAGTTTTCTTAACTTTTGTAGAGGTGTATTTATCTTTGATGAAGATGGATACTCCTCCTTTGGTTCTCACATGATCATTTTGCAGTCTGAAAGTGTGGAAATCATTGTAGCCTTGCAAGGTGGGGTACTGTCTGCGGCCCTGAACCAAGTTTCTTTGAGTGCACAGATGTCAGCATCCTCCAGGGAGAGGAGTGCTTCCTGAAAGTGCAGTTTCTGATTTAATCTCCTAGCGTTTAGCAGTATAACCTTTCATTTATTTGTGAGTGGTATTTTCATGTTGGAAATTTTGTTCTTGAAGCCTTGCCTAAAAAAGGCACTATGGAGGAGGCAAGTGCCTTAGCCAGTAACCAAAAGCCTAGAGGTGACAGGTGAAGACCGTCTCTAGCAAAGCAGCATGGTCCATCAACCATGTCATCTCAGGCTGACAGGAACTGGATCCCCTTAGAATGACACAGGAGACTAAGCCAATTGTTGAAGTCAATCATTTTTTGTTTATATTGTGGTATCTTCGTAGGTGAGGGTAGAATACTGCTCAAGGCTAGGGACATACCTGCCTAGGACACATTTATAGAGCTCAGTCATGTCTCTCTTTAGTCCTTTGAGGTATGCCTCAAGTTATTCACACCAACATGAACTATGATGGAGTCATAACAGTACTTGTTGAGAGACTTGAGTGCATGTGTGATCTGACAGATCCTGACACCTGACCGTAACCTTCTCCTTGTCCAGCTGGGTGAGTGGGACATCTGTGTGTCTCTCAATGGAGTCACCTATGACGAAAAAATCTGGTTTAGATGTGCTTTGCCCTTGAGGGTTATTTGGTGAGACACTGGTGCTTGTGTTTTTATGTGTATTGAGTGCTGTAGGTGCTGTATTAGGTGTAGCATGTTTGTGTTTAAAAGGTCTCTGGTGTTTAGGAAGGTTTATGTGTTGATTGCGTGGTTTGCATTGGAGGTGTAGTATGTGAGCTGACAAACTTGTTCAGTGTTACTGGTATGTGTGCAAGAGAGCAAGGATTCCAGATTCTTAGTGTAGATGCATCTCTCTCAAATTGTACTTAAGTGATTTAGGAGTGGAGGGTTGCCAGTGTAAATGAAGCAGTTACTACACTGCCTCAGGATACCCATGTCCATCAGGCTGTTAGGAGAATTGGAGGGAAACTGACCATCCATAATGGTAGGCTAAATCCTGTTTTAAATAGTGGGGAGAGAAAATGGAGGGGTGTGGTATAACTTGGGGCTGTAAATGGGCTCTATACTAATGGGGTGCTCTATAAAGGGTAGCGGGGGTTCACTAAATGGTGTGAGACTATTGTAAATTTGGTGGTTTTGGTTTTGGGACTGTTTAAGGGACAGAAGCACAGCTGGAGTGCTCTCTGAGCAGCTAAGCACAATTTAAGGACTTCTTGGCTGGATCACATGTAAGTACTAAGGGAAACTTTATCTACTGAAATTTTTGCATCTGTAACCACCAGTGGTTACCTCCACTGTACAGTAGTACATGATGGGTGCGCTATGTGTAAACAGATGAATACAGCAGAGCAGTGGATGGTCGCCTACCTCAGTGGAGCTGTGTTAAAACAAATGCAAACCCGTGTGAACATGGGGCTTATGTAGCAACAGTGAGCAAACTGAATTAAATAATTTAACCAATAAAAGCAAAAAACTGAACCCTCTGCCAGCAACCTTCAATCAGATGAGTCCTAGCTGCACTCTCCTGCTACAATGGTGGATAGGGGCCCTTCCAACAAAAAAATAGCCTGACAGTGCTCAATTTAACAAACAGAACCAGATTTAAGAGGTCTGAATCTAGTCCATGCTACAACAGACAAAAAGTACAACAAATCAGCAAGACCAGTTTAAAAAAACAGCAATATAGCAAAAATACAATTTAAAGGTATAAAATACAGATTAAATTGTACTTATGGTTAGCAAAATGCAACAGATTCCTTTGATTGCACAGATGAATACTGCAGAGCAGTGGCTGGTCATCTAACTCTATGAAGCTGTGTTAAAGCAATGAGCAAACTGAATTAAACAATTTAACAAATAAAAAGTTCTAAACTGAGCCCTGTGCCAGTGACCTTCAGATGTTTCAGCCCTCCTTTTCCAAATTTTCCAAGGGATTTTCCAACTCCCGATCCAGCTTAAGCAAGAAGCAAAGTAAACAGTGTAAACAAAATGCAGGTAAAGAGACACTGAAGAAGAAACGGGAAGGGGTTTCCCAAGAAGAATTCTGGAAACTCCCAAAAACCCAGGACAAGTCCAGTAGATCAGAATAACTATTTAAAAGACTTCCCCACCCCACACTGACAGCACCTTTTTTCTTCCAGAAAGGCTGAATCTCTACTTTTCTCTTTGGCAACATATAGCTTCAGACAAGTGAGTACTGAAGATCTTTCATAACAGTGACAGATGGCAGTGGGAGGAAATTATTCCTTTCAGCATTAATTCCTCATCCTCCAGACCAGACTTTTTTGTTTCCAGTTGTCATTCATCACATGGTGGCCCAGGGAGTGATAGAACCAGTCCCCCTTCCCATGTAGGAAAGGGGTTTTATTCAGGTATGTTTTTAGTGCCAAAAAAAAAAGAAAATGCTTGGTGACCAGTTCTGGATCTTTCTTTCTTAAACCTCGTTGTGATAGTGCCCAAATTCAAAAAGATGCAATTTCACAACTTGTCACCCCTTCTTCATCATCCTGGTAACACTAAATTTAAAAGATGCTTATCACATTCCTTTTCATCTAGACTTCAGACATTTCTTCAGATTTTGTATGTCTGGATCACATTATCAGTTCTGTGCCATACTCTTTGGACTATCCACTGCACCAACAGTGTTTACAAAGAGCCTAGCTGCAGTTATAACTCATTGCAGGCTACATGGTATCCACAGTTTTCCATATTTATGTGACTTGCTTATCTTTGTAGAGTCTTATGCAAAGTGTCAGGAATCCCTCTGTTGGGTGACAGATATCCTGCACAAGCTGTGATTCCAAGAGAACATTCAAAAGTCTTAACTCCTCACAGGATTGTGTTTCTGGGATGTCACCTAGATACCACAGTTCAAACTACTTTTCTTCCACTGGAAAAATAGATCAATATCTAGATTTATTTCTAGGGTTTTCCACTCAGACTTTGGTTACTGCTAGGGAATACCTCAGAAGTGAGTCTCATGGCTTCTATGATTCTCATGATTTGGTCCCAGCACCAACACCCCATTTTCTTTTCAAATTCCAGTGCTGGGGTTTGTCAGAACAGAATCACTTGGAAAAGACAACAGATTTCCCTAAATCTAGGTCTCCCCTTCAAGCTCTATGTTCCAAATGTGTCATTCACCACAGACACTTTGAACTTTGCTTGGGGAGCAGTTTCAGGAGAGATAAAAGTGCAACATATGGACACCAAGAACAGATGTAAGCACATAACTATAAAAGACATGTTTACCCAATTCTTTGGATCATCTTTTGTTCATGGAGCCTCTTCAAGTTGTTACAGACAATACCACAGTCATGTGATAAGTCAAGCATAGGGGAACCAGGTTGTACCCCTATGCAGACTAGCCATGTTAGCATCAGATATAACTTCACAATACAAACTCACTCTACAGGCATCCTGCATTCAGACCAGCTGAGCAGAATAAGGGCAGACCCTCACAAATAAAAACTAGATCAGGGAGTCTTCTAATGTTTAACCAGTTTGTGGGGAGTTCCTCAAGTAGATCTGTTTGCATCCTCTCTGAACAAACAGCTGGCAGGATTGTGCTCCAGGACTCTATCCATGAAGGCCTGGAAGACAGATTCCTTTTCTTCTCCTTGGACAGGAATGTTCCTATATGCTTTTCCACTAATAGCCAGGGTACTTCTGAAGATTCAGAAGGAACCCTGCAAGATCATTGTGGTAACTTCCTTATGGCCCTGGCAGCCATGGTTCTCCCTTCTTTTGGAAATGGCCAGGGCCAGTTACCACAAGCTTCCTTACAGACTGGATCTACTCACAGAAGATCAGGGGTGTCTGATGCACCCTGACCCCAATAAACTTCAACTGACTGCCTGGAAAATAGGGTCTTAAGTCTCTTTAGGCATCTGTTTACTGAGAACTTGTGCAACAGGTATTATTGGAGGCAAGAAAGCCTGCTACTACAAAATCATATCTTAACAAATGAAAAAGGTTTCCTAGGTGGTGCCAACAATATAACCAGCACCCATTTTTGGCTAGTTGTTCTCTGGTGTTGCAATATTTGTAGGAGTTACTATCCTATGGTCTTTCTTATTCCTCCATCAGGGTTCATTTATATGCCATTTTGGTATGTCTGCACATGGATCTTCATCTTTCAATGCATTCTCATTTCACAATGGTTTTGAAAGAGGGTTTGCGTAAAGGTCTGCAAGAAAACTGGTGTCCCCTCCTTGAGATCATAATTTTGTGTTAGAGAAGCTAACACTTGCTCCATTTGTACAAGCTGACCTGGCTGACTTGCTGTTAACATAGAAAAACAGTTTTAGTGATTGCTCTGACCTCTGGACAAAGGGTATCTGAGTTGCAAGCTCTTATGGTGAGCCAACCCTGTATCATTTTCCAGAAGGACAGGGTTTCTTTGAGAACTAATCCTTCTTTTATGCCTCTGTGGTATCTGAGTTTACTTTAAGCCAAACTATCCATCTCCCCATTTTTCTTTCCAGAACCCAAAAATGAGGGAGAAAGGATACTCCATACCTTGGATGTCCAAAGACTGCTCAGGTGCTAACTTTACAGAATTAAATCTTTCAGATCTTCAGATCAAGTGTTCTTTTCTGTGAAGGTAAGAAGGGACAACCTGTGTCAAAACAGACTATTTCCAAATGGTTGTCTAATACTACTACCTTTTCTTATACTCCCCACAACAAAAGTATTTCAGGCAGGGTCAACACCCACTGTGCCAGGGCCTTGGCTTCACTGGTGGCTATTTGGAAAGACTTTGATTTTAGAAGTATTATACAAGCAGCAACTTGGTTCCCTGTGCATATCTTTACAAAGCACTATAAGCTTCATTCACTCACAGTCTCTAACTCAGGCTTTGCAAGGACCATTCTCCAGGGGTTCCTGGACTCTTCTCCTTCCACCTCCCAAATGTAGTAATTTACCTATATAGCTAAGGCTACTGCAGCAGTGATCAGTATTATGAACATAGAACAGTTGTGTAACTTACCATAACAGTAAATGTTCAAATGATCACTGCTGCAGTAGCCACTCTCTCCCTCCAGCCCCCTTGGTTTTTCTGTGTGTTTATTTCAGGATGTGGTTATTTATTTTTTGTTCTTCCTCGCATTGTTCGTTCAGGGCTCAGCCTCCCTGTCCCTATTGGCAGAAAAGCTCTGAAGGGCTTGATGCCCAAACTTATCTTTTAGTCAGCTTAGCTTGAGCTGTCTGACAGGGTACATGGAAGGTGCCCTGAAGCTTTGGAAACTGGCCGACTATTATATTCTTGTCAGGATATAACCCATATAGCTAAAGTTACTGCAGTAGTGATCATTTGAACATCTACTGTTATAGTAAGTTTACTTACACATTTGTATTTTCCTTCTCAGTGATGTCTGTAAACAACCCAAATAACCAGAGAAGATTTCAGAAGTTGAGTTGCCAGCAAAAGAAGATGGATAACTTTTTTCTGCTTTTTCCCCACTGCATCTTTGTTCCAACATCCTGGTACTCCTCTGTGAAGGTGACAGCTGGCCAGGAAGGCCTTCATACATCAGTCTCAGCAGTGGTTTGTGCCCTAGCTGGCATTCCAGAAAAGAGGGCATATTTATTTAAAGCCTAATCCTTCCCCAGGATGAGGAGGATGAAAAAACTGCATCACTGCAGGGACCAAATGGACCTCCCCTGTACTGGGGTGCACTCCAATGAACTTGTGATGAAGTTTACTACAGAATTAGTTTAATGGATGACTGCTCGTCTCTGGGACCACCTTTTTTGATGCCACCACTCCTCTGTGGGATAATAGCATTGAACAATCTTAAACTGCCCCTGTGCCACACTTAATGTGTGCATCCATCCCCCTGTCAAGTGCCCAAGCTGATAATTAATCTCAGGTTACCTAGGCATTAGTCAGGGCTTTATTCTGTTTATGCCACCAGAGCTCACTAAGCTGTATGATTCTTGTACATACATTTTAAAGTTTATCACACCACCTGTGCTGGATATTTTATATTTTCATCAATGGCCAGCCTTAAGTGAAGCAGAGGCCTGGGAGAAGGACTCCATAGGGTCCCCCTTGCACCATTCTACCAGGCACTTGCACTGCTGGCTCTTCTGCACCTCATGACACATCCACAGGGATTCTCTCCCTCTGTTCACGTAGTCTTGGAGTTTTAACTTTTTACTACCTTATCTTCCATGTCCGCTCCAACAAAAAATACTACAACACAATACATAGCTGTTGACCTGAGATGAAACCAGTTTAAGTTTGTGTTTTTGCCACTGCTGTCATTGTTGGTTGTGTTTGACACCTTTACACAAGCAGACTATTTCTAAGACACTGCTAAACAGATATACTTTTAATTGTGGTCATTTATTAAAACCAAGTAAACCAGCTAAGCTCAATCACCTCTTTTCAGGGGAGGACCCAGAAGCTCTACTGTTTAAATGGCTAGCTGAAAGTACATAAATGTAGACTGAGAGAATCCAACATGTCTACAATAGGAATCTCGCTAACTATCTCTCAGCCTTAAGCAGCTCTATCTGGTTAAGTGATTTGCTTGGTCACAGAGTAAGAAAATGTAAACTGGTAATCAAACCCAAAAGTAGTATGAAGCTGGTTAGCAGCTCAGTAACTTTGATGTTTTGTGATAAACAGTGAGGAGGTGTAGGTAGCAAACACAATGTTATTAAATGATCACAACTAACTGTAACAAGTAAACAGGCCAGAGGCAGGCAAGTTATCTTAAAACAGCATATGTTGTACCAATAGTACTGTAAAGTAGTTTTGTTTTTCCTTCACAATATACACTACCTCCCCCCACAGGATAGTTTATACCCTGAACAGATTGGGTATTCCAATATGTATAAAATTTAAAAAAAAAAAAAAAAACTTTTGACAGACAAGAATAAATTAATCTAGCATTATATGTGTATATTACATAAAATGTATAAGAAGGACCTCAAAGCAAGGTGGAGTTACAGTAGGTGGGGCTAACTGGAAAAGAGCAAGGCTGTCTCATGGCAGGTCAGGGACAGTTTACGTGGGATCAAAGAGCAGCTGAGATTAGTTGTTTTCATGCACAGAATCCCTTTGAACTCATTTTACTATATATACTTAAGATGTCCAATTGTGTTCAACAGGGTCCACTTTAAGTGAAATGGAGCCATAAACAAGCAACTCTGATTACTTCCACTGCACAATGGTCCCATCATGCTCCCAGTGCCCCCCTGGTCTACCCTGTCATGCCTTTCCAGATCATTCAGATTACTTGCTTGATTTTGTCATACTTTGCCTTATACTTCATCTTTTTCCTCCAACCTTTCAACTCTTCCTAACTGGCTGATTGCAAAGTAATAACTATGAAGGAAGTAACTGAATTAAGCAAGGTGTCTGGTAGCTGCCAGGACTCCAGAAGCCATGAGGTTTAGTGCTGTGAGGTGTATGAAACAGCTTTTTTCAACTATTTGACCAGTGATGGTTTGAACAACTTTTTAGTCCCTTTAGTTTTATACACACATACATTTTTATCAACCACAGGACAAGTTGTGGAAAGCATTTAATACAGTTGAAGGATTTTATCTGAGAGGCAAAAAGACAAGTTGGATAATTTGATCCTTCCAGTAGAACAAGGTGGTTTGGGATTACGTAATTTAAAGGAGTATCTCAGATTTACACAGTTAAGGCTCCTATAAATAGCACAAGCAGAAAGCTATAATTCAAAGTGGAAAGGGATGATGATGAAACACAGGAGAAGCTCATGAAATAGGGAGAGACTATGATTTTGGATGCAGATCTGTAAGGAGAATAAGAATAGCCATAAAGAATAATATATTTATAAAGTAGCAGAAACTATTCTAAGAATTAAGCCAACATGGGAATGGAGAAAGAAGATTCTGCTTGTAGGGATGACTGCAGTTAGGGGTACAGAGACCTAGGCAAGAGAGCAAAGGAGCCAAGATATTCAGAAAAAATAATTAGAAAGGGAAAGGTAACAGAATGGAAAGAGGCCAAGAATATGTTTGGACTGCAGGCAGGAGACTGCTTTCCCTATCAAGGTTGATACCAAAGCATGTGCAAAGAGAAAGGAATAAGATGATCCTAAGTGAAATAACAGTAGTGGTAGAGTTTTTAGTAGATTCTAGAACAGAAGCTGCTGTTAAAAAATAGATAATTAGTAGGGAGTATCAAATATTGCATGGTAACTATACAGGAATCAATCAGAGGATGTTAGAAAGGATTGGGAAGAGATCTTGGATAAGCAGTTCACAAAGAAGCAGACAACATATGTATGGCACCATCTATAAGTAACATTATGTGCTGAAAGCTCCTATTTTTTTAAGCTTGATAGTTTTAGGTGGAATATAAATACATGCCAGAATAATACTCCCTTGCTAGTAACCCATTACTACTACAAATCTACCATTATTATCTTTTATTTATCTTCTATCACTACTGGAGATCCTCTAGTAGTTACTATAATCACTCCCCTTTTTCTCTGTCCACAATGTTCTGCTGAACATCCATCCTTAAATCCTTTCTTTATCAAATTCACAAGCACAGTTGTTTCCAAATGTGTCTCTTGCAGCATTGCTATTTGCACTCCACATTTCTTAATATCACTCAATACTCTTTCCTTTTGTCTATAACTGAGAGACCATTCACATTCCAAGATAATGTGGAAACGACATGTCATTATAAGTTATTATTCCTACCTATTATATTTGACAGCATTTTTAGATGTCTAGTTCCTGCTTTTGTGATGCATGCACCCACTAATGTTTGACAGGTTGATCTTTTATGTAGTTGTTTCTTGTTCTCTCCATTCAAACCTATGTCACATTTTACATGACTTTTGTTTTAATGAAAACCCTCAAAAAAAAAGAAAAAACATACCCAGAATACCCCCATAACCTATTAACTTAATGCAAACACAAAACTATGTACACCTTTAAATAATAAAGTTTAACCATCTAATAGGAACGACTGTCCGAAATAGGCTGCTGCGCACACACACACACACACACACACACACACACACACATAGGCATTATCTGACCTAAAGTTAAGATGATCTGTGCTAAGACGCATGTTACTGCCTGTGTGCCTACTGACACTAATTTCTGTTTATTCTTTCATCTTTATTTCCCTCCCAGACATGAAAAACAGCTTACAAACTGTCAGAAAACATTAACTTTTAGCCTTAAAGAAACCAGTGCTCTGGATTTTTATTAGTTTATACTCAACTTGTCTCCATGGAAACATAAGAAAACAAATGTAGCCTTCAGCTACAATCTTCTAAAGTCACAGTGAACATTTATTGCTTAAGGAAAATGTTTCATTACATTCAGTGTTCTTTTACTTTATTTCCATTTAAAACATTAGATTAAGCCAAGAGTCTTAATCCAGACATTCACTTATGATGACATAAGGGAAAGCATATTAGCTGTACATGTACACTATGATCTTTGCACTTTTACATCATATCCCACACCTCAACAATCCAAGATTACAGCCTGTTAACTTAAACATGCTTTTCTCCATTCTTTTTTCTCTTTTTGCATTATAATGCCTTCATTTCTTAATACCAAACAAGAGGAAAATAAAAAGGCATCCTTTTACTCATCATACACAATATCTGATGATGCTTTGCTATATAACATGTAATTTCTATCATAAAAATGTTTAGAGAAACACTGTTAAAAACAGAAATTGTTTTATTACAGCTACCTTTTTCCTCCCAAATATTAATGACATGAAGTGAGGCAAAATTATTTCAGTCTACAACAAGTTTAACAAAGTCAACAAAGGTCTATGCTTTCCATTTTTTTTGTGCAGCCATATTTCACATATGTGATGTAATCTCACATTTATTCACTAATTTCTATGTTGCTGGTCTTCTTTCTGTTCATCTCTGTATCCCATCTCTGGACTCTGGTTCAATTCCAAGGTATTTCTAATTCTTCTAGTCAACTTCTGTGCTTTTCTCCATCTCTCAAGCATTTTCCTTTGGAACATTAGACAAGGTTTCATTAAGTCTGTCTTTAAGGTTTATTATCAGAAGAATGAGAAGCAGAGCCCCTCCCTTTTTGTATTTCCTTCTTAGCCTACATCAAAAAGGATTTTGACCCTTCAGGAAAAAAATATTCTGAAGACAGCGAGATACAAGAAACATAAATCTCACACCTGCCTCTTGACATTCCCTGATTGCTTGAATAAATGTGCTAATCTTCTACCTGGTGTACAGTGAATAATAATTTTCCAAAAGCACTCTACTGTCTTTAGCTTTTAATAATTTGCCCTCCTACCACAGTTTTGTTAGCATCAGCTCTTTCTGCTGGTAGGATTGCATTTTTACTAATATAGGTCTTCACCACTTTCTCACGGTCAAGTTTGGAGCATACACAGGATGTGCCTTTTCAACTGACAAATTCTGTTGTGGAATACCAGTCCAATAGGTTATTTGTGCATTCATAAAATTAATACAGTCTATTCATTCCAGTTTCTCTGGTACAGCAAAAAATCTCAGGTTTTCCTTATGTGCAGTGTCCTACAATTGTACCATTTTTTGAAACATCTGTTCTGGAGCAGTCTTGTGCTCAGCAAGCCTTTACTTCATTTTAAACTCTGATTCTTTGCAGTTCTATCAGTTGTATATGAATATCTTTTGACAGCTTTTCAATCTTTTCTATTTTTATTTGAGTTGATATACTCCTTCAACGTTTTGTTTATTTTAATCATCTCTGAGCACATTTGACTTATTTTTTCCACTGAGAATACTACTGTGTCTTGCACGAAAGCTGGAGCTTGAAATGCTGTTTGTTGAACAGCTGCAAAAGTCTTCCTAGTCCATGTTTTCTCTTCCCCTTTTCTAATTGACATGTTTCAGACTCTCTTGTTTTTTTCTTTGCTGGCATCAAGGCAGAGTAGTTGCTACCTGGTAACTGAATTAACTAAAAGTGGCATTTCCTGACCCTTATCTCTCAGGTCTGTTTTCACGCAGAAATACTTGGTTAAGCTTTTGATCAGTGTGCAGCCAACTTGGAAGTCCCCTTTAAGAAGCTTTTATTGAGCACTCCTAAGTACTGCTAAGATTTGGTTATGTGAGATTAGCAGCAGAAAGTAAAACAGCTTTGAAAGCTGTTGGATACAAGACTCTGCCACACTTGCAAACAAAAAGTATGGTAGAACAAAGTTTTTAACGATTTTAAAGCCATTCATTCTTCAGATTAACACTTTGTTTCTGCCTGATATTTGTTTGGCAGTGTTACGTGTTTTACTGGTTTCAAAGCTTTGAAAGCCAATAAAGCACTTCATGCTGCTAAACTTTTTCCTTTTTTCTGCAACTGGCAGTTCCTGAAGAAGTAAAGCTCCATGCACTACAGTGAATTATGAATGAGTCTCCCCGGTCATAACCTTTATTGTGTTTTCTCAACATGGATGCCAAGATTCACCTCTCAAGCTTCACTCTTGAGGTGAATTTTATGGCATCCATGTCTTGAAAACATCATAATTTTGTTATGATTGGATACCTAATTGTAGTCTTCTATGTTATCATCCATCTATTATTCGCTTATTTTCAAAATACTTCAAAGCAAGCCATAGAGCCCGCCTGTTAGATTCCAGACTATGCTCCTGCCACTGTTCTGGCTGCATGTGGTGCAACTCTATTCATCTGTCCTCTGTCTGTAGTGTCTCCTTGGTCTTGCTGCATAACCTAAACTTCTGGTCTTTCATCAGAAGATCCAATAGTTTAGAAACACTTGGATAATCTTACCAAACAATCTGATATCTAGTAGTGGCTGTATAACATTAAGACAAAAAACATTTTGTTGAAAGTGGACAGATGACTATCATGCCATCAAAAAGTATAATATCAATGCTGAATAATTATAAAACAACAAATCATCGAATTAGCAGCAGTATAAGTATGCGTGCCTAATATGTTACCGCTGCTGCCCATAGAAAGCTTGTAAGCATGTAGGACACAGTGAAAACACATAGCAGGCCCAGAATCGTGGGGCAATGTGTCTAAGACTGGTATATCCCAACAAGGCAAGGATATCCTTCTAACAGATGATTATCTCTACAACTAGGGAATAAAATCCAGAAAAATACTTGGTTTGCCTTTTAAAATTTAGTGAAAAATGTAAAGGATGTGCAGTAACAGCACCATCCACAAAAGGACAAAAGCTACGCAAATCTACTGCTCACCATTATTGTCCAAAAGACTCTGAGATAGAGAAATGTATGGCATTCCAGAGTCTGAGAGTAAAGGCTATACAGTTGAGAGATGCTCCCCGTGTTGTCATAGTTGATTTTATGGCAGGATTGTCAACTGAAGCAGCCAGCAGTAAATGTCTGTTTCAAGGAGAGTACACAGACTGAGAAGGAAACATTTTTTTTTCAGAATACAGCAGCTGCAATTTAGGAGTGGACAACCTTGAATGTAATACATAGGATTCCTCATGATGGACATTTCCTGAGTAATAAGAAGCCTGGAATACATCATGTCATATTATAAGTGTTTATCATTCCCACTACCTGTGGCATTTTGTGTTATCTGCCACAATAACCCATTACTGCCCGGCTTTCATAAGCTCAGACTCCCCTACCTGTCTCTTCCTGTGATGGTAGATTGGCTGAACATATCAAGCCTTCAGCTGTCACAAGAAATGAGTGTTCAATCTTTTCTGCTATCCAAAGAAGAAAGTCCTCTGACTCTTCACACAATCCATTGCTGATTTTTCCTGCTTACAGCTCAGTAAGCCGTGTCTGGGGACCCACATCTTCTCAATTTATTATTAGATTAATTATACTCTATATGTGTGTGTGTGTGTATATGTATGTGTATATATATATATATATACACACACACACACACACACACACACACACATATATATATATATATATATATATATATATATGTATATATGTGTGTGTGTGTATAATATAGAAATTTCTGTCAGTGTTTGCAGAAATTCCTGTGTGAATTTCTTCTTGTAGCAGTGCTTTTTTGGCTTCATTTACAAATACTTGTTTTTGCTGTTTCTGAGGAAAACGTTCACTGTTTTTGTAAGAAGTTCAGTGTGTACATATGCTGTTAGACACTAACAGCTGTCTTGTACAATCAGAACTGTGAGTTAATTCTGTCTGTCTTGACTGTTGTTGCTGTACTATATTTTCATCTTTTGACAAGAAAATATTGCAGAACTTGGATTTTGTCAGTATTTATTCATTATTTACTATATGTATGTTCTATGTGTTTTTAACACTGGATTGAGATTTTACAACAAATTAAGTTATATGAATGTACTTTAGCGTTTTTACTCTCTCTGACTAGAAAATATAGTTTAAATTGCTATTAAACATTATTGTCTAGCAGTTTAACATGGTTAAAGTGTGTTGCTCTAATTCTTAACAGTGGCTTTACACATGGTTGCTTTTGTGTTTGGACTTTGTGTACTAGAATTTCTTTAACTTCTGTCCATTGTAAAAGAACTATGAATACATTTCAGACTGCTTTTGTGATAATAGGACAGTTTAGCAGTGTTAGTTGTGTGGGGACATACTTATTACTAAAAGCATTAAGTGCTTATTTTAATACATTTCCAGTGCTGCCAGTTTTTTGTTCTAGCTCATGTTCTGTCCCCTGACTTGATGAATCCTACCTCTGGTACCCCCCCTCCTCCACACACACACACACACACACACACACACACACACACAAAGTGGTTGCACCTAAAAAGAAAAATGCAAAACAAAAATAAAAATATGCCTCACCCTATGGTTAGTGATTCTGTTGGGACCATTTACCTTTTGACCCATCTCCCTCTAGTGTTGCTTTGCCAGCTGTTATGGAACAGGGTTTAGACACATCCTCAGGGACTGTTTGCAGGTATGGGATAACCAAATCCTTTAGGTTTAGTAGTCTGGTGTAAGAGACCATTTGCCGAATGTAATACTCTGTCCCCTAGATTTTTTTTTTGTCAAGTCGTGAACTTCAAAACAAAACGAAACAGAAACTTCGTAATATAGCAGATAAGATTATAACTGTTTATAAGGCTGGTGTGGTTTCCTTGGTTGACAGTGCTCTGCAGACAGCCATATCTGGAGGTTGTTTTCTCATACATGACTCTACTGCTAGTTTGGTTAGAGACATTTCTGTTGTTTCACAGAATGATGAGGAACCTGATGAGGACAAAGGCGTTTTCCTAGATGGCACTGAGTTCAGTCTCTGATTCTTCAGAAAGTGAACCTGAGCTTAACAAACAAGTGTTCAGTTTTCCTGATTGTTAGATTTAGTGATGTTTTTGCTTTGGAGCAGTCGGGAACTACCCCAGAGCTAGACAGGATATCTGACCTTGTAGAAGACGAGATGCTCAGCTCTGTGGCTCTATCCCTCCTCTCTTACTGACCTTGAAAGATGTTTACAAAGCTGCCTGGAGGACATGGTATCTATTCCAGCAGTCCTT
Source organism: Protopterus annectens (assembly GCF_019279795.1). Lineage (NCBI taxonomy): Eukaryota > Metazoa > Chordata > Ceratodontiformes > Protopteridae > Protopterus > Protopterus annectens. The sequence continues at coordinate 712,536,073 of NC_056727.1, read as the reverse complement.
AAAGTGGCTCAATGAAAATATAGGGTCTCTTCAGATATATGTATCTCTTCTCATCTGACTGTTTGTTTTCATCTAATCCAGTGCCCCCGATAAAGACAGAAATGGTTGGATCTTCAGGGCAAAAGAATGTCTCTTTCTGGTAATCTAGTGTTTAAAATGTTAAATTATTATGGCTATGTCTGGAAATTTATTTTAGAGTCTTTGTACAATTTGGATGATTTTGCTACATCCTTACCTGTAGAGCAAAAGTCATATAGGAATGAAATTGTTTCTAATTTGACGGGTTTTGAAAAATACTCTGAGAGGTATGCTTTATTGTGCATATACAGTCTCTAGAAATGCTGCTGCTTCCATTGTATTAAAACGGTATGCTTGGTTACATAATCAGAACTTCTTTCAATTGGTGTCTGGGCCCTATGTCACACAAATTCTCAGAGTGGAATGACAGAGGCAAATTAATGCATGGGGCATCTAGGATGTTTCATGTACCTAAGTTCTCCCCAAACAAGATGTCCTCTTCCAAGGGAGAGAACAAAATTTAGGAATCCAAAAGAAAACGGCAGAAAGATACTTCTTTCAAAACCAAACAAGAGGGGTTCCTTTCAAAAAAGAATCAACCCCTTGCAAATAAATGAGTATGTAGCATCACAGAGCACCCCTACCTCTCCTCCTGCCCTTACTTCTCTTCCTTCCTCCACCAGGCTGTCTGTCAGTCCTGCAGCCTGGCCACAAGTAATCTCAGACAAATGGGTTCTGAGAATAATTCAGACAGAATACACTTGGCAATGGATATAAAATCCTCCCCTTCAGGTGAGTTCCCCAAAACGTACCAGACTAGACACAGCTATTTCCTCTAGTGCTCCATCACTTGGTAGAAGCAGTGGTCAAGAAATCAGTGCTTGTGATTCACAAATGACCAGGAGTTTACTCCAGAATCTTTTTTGTACCAAACAAAGAGAGCACTTGGACACCTATTCTAGATTTGTCCTTTCTAAACACCTTTGTAAAAAGTTCTAAAATTCAAAATGCTCACCTTACAGTTGGTCCTTGCATTGCTTCCAGAACACTGTTTCATGGTGACTCTAGATCTCAAGGACAACCATCATCATAGTTTTTTATAGCTCCCAATTTCAGGAAATTTTTTAGATTTTTAGATTTCCTGCATTTGGCTTATATTATCAGTTTTCTGCATTACCCTTTGAGCTATCTGTTGTATGTTTACAAAATGTCTGACCTCAGCAATTACTTAATGCAGTAGCCTAGGCACCCATATTTTTCCGTATTTAGACTTGCTGATTTGTGCAGATTCTGTATTCAGGTGCATGGGGTCCTTAGACAAGGTAGCATTCCTCCTTTCCTACAAGGGCTTCAAACTGAACCTTCAATAGTCATTCCTCACACCCTCTCAACTAACTGTTTTCCTGGTGTGTTGGATAGACAAAGTAAAAAGGTTGGCCTTCCTGCCAGAAGACAAAGTTCTGACTTATCAAGGAATTTTCTTGAATGTCTCTCTTCTAGACATTGCCTTAGCAAGAGAGTTACTCAAAAGTTTAGGTCTCATAGCATCAGTGATCCTCATGAAACTAGTAGCCAGACTGCATATGAGGAAAATTCAGTGGTAATTGAATAATTCTTAGACCCAGCATTTCATCCTTTGGATTCCTGAAAACTGCAGTGGTGGAGGGTTGAGTTGTCTCTGAATCCAATGCTTCCTTCCCCTCTTCAGATCCAAGTCCTGTCTGCCCAGATAGGCTCTTCAAAATTTTCATGGAGAGCAAAGTCCATGGGACTTAAAGTGCAAGGCTTGTAGGGTTCTTAGGACATGCCAAAGCACATAAATGTAAATGAGATGTTGGCAGTGATTCATACCTTAAAAGTTTTTCACAGCTTATGGACTCTGGGTCCTCTTCTAGTGGTCACAGTCAACACTACCATGATGTGGTGTGGTACCTGAACAAGCAAGGAAGTACAAGGTCATATCATCTTTGCTGGTTGGCAATTATGACCTGGGAAGCATGGCTCTACAGTATTCTCTAACACTTCAGGCCTCATACATTTCATCAGAGCAAACCACAGTGGCATACAGACTAAGCAGATCCTCGGCAGATCCTCATGAGTGGAAGCTCCAAGTAGAGGTCTTCCAGGACATGATGCAAATGTGGGGAATATCTCAAGTACATCTGTTTGCCTCCTTTCAGAACAGACAACTGAAAAAAATCTGTTCAAGACTTCCTTGTACCTATGCCTGAAAGACAAAACAGATACTCTCACACCCATGGTCAGGACTGTTCCTGCATGCTTTTCCACCCTTTCAAATAATTCTTAAGGTGCATCTAAAGATGCAGAAATAATTACCAAAGAGCATTGTGATAATCTCATTTTGGCCCAGGCAGATGTGATGCTCCCTTTCATCTATCTCCCAATGTTCTATCCTGATCCAAAAAAAAAAAGGAAAAAAATATTTAACATACTTTGAATGTTCACAGGCAGCTTGGGTACTACCTTTACAGAACAAAGCCCATTATGAACTCTGAACAGCTGTTTGTCTCCTGCACCGGGCTAAGAAAGGGCAACCTGCCTCTAAGCAAATTACTGCACAATGGTTGCCTTCTGCTATTGTTTTTTTGTTACTCCCACCATGGTAAGTCTATTCCAGGTGAGGTTAAGGCACAGTCAGTTAGGGCCTTATCCTCTTCAATGGCACATTGGAAAAGGGTGGACTCTAGCCAAACTCTATAGGCAGCAACCTGGTCCTCTGTCACAAAGCACTGCAAAATGGATTCATTTTCAAGGTCCAGAACAGGTTTTTCTAGGACAATTCTTCCACCTGCCAGATAAGGTAAGTTTTTGGAATCTACCAAAAATGCAACTAAGGCAATGAGAACAATAAACATAGTACAACTGCATAAGTCTACTTACCTATAGATTTCTTAATTCCTCACTGCCTTAGGGGCAGCATCCATCTATTATAGGTTCATAGGTTGGTACTAGGCTATTGACCCTAGGGCCTATATAAGCCTAGCCATAACAATTCCTTGGCTATTTCTTCCCACAGTATTTACTTCCCTGGACCCTTGACTAGCAGGGCGACTGACGTGATCCCCGGGGTGAATTTCCTATCTTCCATCCAATCATCACAGTTCCTTTTTAAAAGGGCCAAAGAGTCACTTTGCTTGACATGTATGGACAGTCTATTCCAGAGTCTGGGGAGTCTCTGGGTCAGGAACCTATCACTCCAGCATGTTCTATTCATTGTGATGACAAGGTTTAGATCTCTGGAGCATGTGTCCCTGAGGGATTGGGATTTCTTTAAGTGTGGCATGTCCAACAGCTCTGGGTTTGACACGGACTTGTATGTTAAGCAGAGATCACCTCTGAGTGGACGATATGTGATAGAGTATAGGTGGAGTTTTTTTAGATGGTCAGCATAGGGCATCTGCTTTAGGTCTGTGATTCTTTTAGTGAGGTATTTCTGCGGCCTTTCCAGTTGTTGCAGATGTCTTGAGAGGTACATACCAAATGAGGCATTGTATTCTATAATGGGTCTAATGAGGGATGAGTACAGTGGGACAATGCCTCCTTTTTTCTGGATGAAATGCCCTTAGTGATGGTGTGCCACATCGAAGGATTTCCTGACTGTTATGGAGATGTGGTTATCAAAGGTGAGACCACTGTCCACCTGTGTCCCTGAGTCTCTTATCACACTTAGTGTTTAATGTACTGCCACCTATGTGGTAATTCATGGGTACATGTTTTTTTTCCCAAAGGGGATAACTATACATTTCTTGACATTGAGCCCATGGCTCTGGCACCAAGCATCTGTAAGCCCCTTTTATAGGTTCATAGATGCTTACTAGGCTAATGACCACTGGGGCCTTTTTAAGCCTAACCATGTATCCCAAACCTGTGACAAGTTCTGATATCCTTTATAAGTGTAAGCATGGGCTTGGGGGATGAACCACTTACAGGTTACCAGTGTCCATTAGAGACACATGTGCCACACCAGGGATGAATTTCCAGTTTCCCATCTTGTAGAATATCCACATCATTTGGGGATTCAGTAATGGCTCCCAGTTTGCAGTCATCTTTGAATTTTGTTAGCCAGAGTCCCTTAGTGTTGGCCTGTACTTCAGAGAAGTAGATGCCAAACAAGAGCGGTCCTAGGACTGAACCCTGAGGTACTCCACTTGTCTGGAGCTGGATTTGGAGTCAGCTACTTTTACAGTGTGGGCTTTGTCAGTAAGTCAGTTGGCAACCCATCGAGTGATGTAGGGATTAATGCCCAGCTTAGTAAGTTTATCTATGATTCCAGAGTGGGGGATGGTGTTGAAGGCCTTGGCAAGGTCTAGATAGGCTGTGTGGACCACCTTACCCTTGTCCACGACTCTGGAGACTGATTCGAAGAAGTCAGTCAGGTTCAGGAGACAAGATCGGCCCTTCACAAACCCAAACTGCATGGGGTCCAGTGTTTGAAGGTTGCCAATGTTTTTGTTTAGAAGTTCCATGATAATACATTCCATGGCCTTGCAGATCAGGCTCATCAGACTGATGGGGCAGTAGTTCCTGGAATCCCAGGTGGATCCCCCCTTGTGGAGTAGGATAACTGTAGCTGTGCGCCACTCAGTGGGCATGAAGCCTGAGGTAAGGCTATGATTAAACATGACACTAAGATGAGGTGCCAGTTCATTTTGTAATTCATGTAGTACACAGCCTGGGATGTTGTCTGGTCCCATGGATGCTGTATTCTTAGCTTTGTGTTTTTTACCTGTGTGGCCATTATTACTGGAATTTGGCAATCTTTCGGTATTGAGATGGGCCCTTTAGGGGGCTGAGAGGGGGTGAAGTTTGCACTGAATCAGTCTGCCAGGATATTGGCAATATCCTTAGGATCAGTATATTTAATGCCATTCTGTTGTAGCTCAGAGCAGATCTGAGCATTGCCATTTAGATTCTTGACATAGCTATAGAATGCCTTGTGATTGTCTTTGGAATCTTTGGCAATTTTATTTTCGTAACTAGCTTTGGAGGATTTTGAGGGATCTCAACTTCTTACTGAGGCTGGTAAGGGAGTTTTTTTCATCCTGGGATTTTCCTCTTTTCTGCAACAGTTTCTTCCTTTTGTAGTTTGTTTATGGCAAGGGACCACCAGATTGGCTTCCTTTATTTGTAGGAGAGCGTCTTGGTTCTGTTGGGGATGGCACAATTCATGCACAAGTGGATGTGCTCATACAGTGCTTAGTGTAAGATTCAGCAGTCGAACTTTCAGTTCCCATCTGCATGGGTGTCATGAAGTTTGTCACTTCTGACTTGAGTAGCATGAAGTTGGCTTTGCAGAAGTTTTTTACGGATGTTTCCTTACTGGGGGGAGGGGGAGGGATGTGGATGTCAGGGGTGATTAGCTTATGGTCAGACCTGACCAACGAGGGGGTTGACCATAGGTGTGGAGCATCGATTTCCCATGTTGGTAATGACCAGGTCTAGGATATTGGAGCCCCTAATGGGACTAAGGATTTAGTTGATCCAGGGTGTTGGAATTTATTAATTCCAAGAACCGTTGGGCAAACGTATTGGTACACAAGTAGTTTTCCCAGTTAATGGCAAGGTAGTTGAAATCACCCAGTATTAGGGTGTTTGGTTGTATCTTAATATTTTCCAGTATGTTTAGAAAGGTGTAGTGATAATCTTGGGGCATAGTGGGGGATCTTTAGCAAGCTACAACTTGGAGTGCAGTTTTACCTAGTGTTAGTTGCACCTGGAGAATTTCAGATGCATTGTGTTGGGCAACTAGCCTGATGATGTGAAAATCCTTGGTGAATATGGACACTCCTCCACCTTTAGTGTTTTGGTCCTGGTTTGGTGGCTGAAAAGTGTGGTAAGAGTTGTAGCCTGGTATTGCAGGGGGTGCTCTCTCGAGCCTTGAACCAGGTCTCATTTACTGCACACATATCGATGTTCTCCATTTTTAGGAGTGCTTCGAGAGAGTGCATTTTGAGGTTCATACTTCTAGCATTGAGTAGCATTACCTTCAGATTTTGCATGCTTGTACCTGTTACGGTGGTGTCCTTTGAACTTTGCCTAAAAAAGGCACTATAGGGGTGGCAAGAGCCTTAGCCAGTAACCTGAATCCCAGGGGTGACAGGTGCAGACCATCTCTGGCAAAGCATCATGGTCTGTCGATCATGTCATCTCAGGCAGACAGATACTGGATTCTCTTTGAATGACACCAGAAGCTTAGCCAATTGTTGAAGTCAATCATTTTGTCCTTATACTGTGGTATCATTCTGGGTGATGGCAGGATGCTACTCAGGGCTAGGGTCATACCTGCCTGGGCCACATGATCCAGTAGCTCTTCCATGTGTCTCTTCATGTAGTCCAGGGAGGTACATCTCAAGTCATTCACTCCAACATGGACAATGACAGAGTCATATTTGTAGTTGTTGTGGAGTGATTTGAGTGCATGCATTATGTGGCAGATCCTGGCACTCGACAGGCAGCTGACTGTAATTTTCTCCTTGTTGAGCCTGGTGAGTGGGACATCAGTGTGCTTGACTATAGAGTCACCTATGACTAAATTGTTGGGTACATTGCCTTGCCTTAGGGGCTGCTGTTGGGTGGCACACTGGTCCCCATCCCCCAGATTGTGCTTAGTTGAAGTGGATTTCAATCTCTCTGATTCGGTTATTGTTGGATTTGGTTTTTATATGGTACTGAGACTGGCTGTGAATTTACTCTTGCTAGATGATTCTACATTCAGGTTCTTTCCTTTCCTTTGTAGAAGTGAAAAAGCCTGAGCACTCACTTCCTGTGACAGCTGAAAGTTTCCCCTTCAGAATATGCTCAGCCAATCAACTGTCACATACTAAGTTGCCTTGACAAATAACCCAAAATGCCACTGAGATAGTGAGGAATTTGAACATCTGTTGTTACAGGTAAGCAGAACTTACACAACTGAACTGAATTGTATTTAGCTTATATAATTTATTCATTGCAACAATCTGGCTTATGGATGGGACCTTTTTAACTAAAGGTGAAATGTGTTAGCAACTATATAGTTTGTGTGACTGTATGTTGGCTGAATATGTATCTGAAACATTACCACTTATTTATGTACTGATATCCCATAAGTTTTGCAGAACATGTAATTGAATGTGGCAGGATGTCTTTGACCTGTTTAACACCTGCCAGTTGACACCATGACTTAGGTGCATCCTATGTGACTTCCAACCGACGGCCATTAAAAGCATTAAAAAAAATCAGCTTTGTGGATAGCAAATGCTGCTTTATATATTTCTCACAAAATGTATGGAAAAGTTGCAGGAGTTAGGATTATCATAATTTTATAGAACTGACCAGCGTTTTTAGTTTCAGCAAAGAAATTGCTTGCATTAGCTTTTGTAAAATCTGAGGAGGTGATTCCAGCTTGTAAGGATTTTGTCAAAGAATTTCCACAGTCAAGAGGTAGGATTGTTGGAGTACTTTGAAGAGGTATGTTTATTTGGCAAGCTACTTTAATACAAGTGAATGTATTAAGGCAACTTTTCCACCGATTTTTCCTGTCTACTTTTAGAATGTTTCAGATATGAATGCATGTCACTTTCTACAGATGTAAAACTCCCCAGAGGGATGGCACAGATGACTATGTTGTCTTTTAGGAAACTGTCTGGCGAATCTTCAGACTCTTACAGATGTTATCATAAGAATAAAATAGTGTTGATGAGTTTAAGTGCAAATTGCTGGCTGGTGTGCTACCTTCTCCTAAGTGTCACAAGGCTGTTCTTTGTGCAGAATGTGTCCGTTATATTATCTCACATAGGGAGAACTATGATAAAGACAGTTTTCTTACTGATATAGCTCATACCCTGAAGTTTTGATGTGTTCACTGACTGATCTAAGAGCCATATTTGCAACACAGCAGTGTTATTTGTGTCTACCTTATTTCTACCACAGTTCACATGTGGTGTCATTTTTGCTTGGAACATATTAGTCATATATCTTTTAGGTTGAAGTCTGAATCTATCACAGAATCAGTTTTGTGGGGCAATGTTTGCATTTTTGGTGATGTATGCACTCCATATTTGTCTTGTGATAATGTTTGCATTTCATAAATTGGTTTGTTTGGGGTAAGATGTGTGATGGGTTTTTACTGTGCTTTAGATTACCTTGTTGGTGTTAACAGACTATTTTTGTTTAGCACATTGCTGCTTGGGTATCTGGGTGTGTTTAAGTGCATTCATTGTTTCCTCATTTGGATATGATGAAATGTGTCTAGATTTTATGCAACTTTGCAGTAATGTAATTGCTACAATTTGAAGTCAGTTATGTGATAGTCATGAAATGGGTTTCTATTTCACTGTCATACACCCAAATCTCTCATTTCTCCTCTCTCCAGGTCTGTCATCCACTCCATTTTTATCATTGACACTGTAGGTACTCCGTCTCTCACTTTCTAATTATGTAATTATTTTTGACACTGTGGTTGAGATATTCTCCTTAACACTTAGAAGAATTGTAAATTGTTGAAAACCATTTGAAATAACAGTTTAAAGCGGATTCATCTCACTGGAACTTGGAATAGACTATACTGCTTGCCCGTTTATAATATATATATATATATATATATATATATATATATATATATATATATATATATATATATATATATATACATATATGTGTATATATATATATATATATATATATATATATATATGCATGCATGTATACGCTCATGCATTCCAAACAGTCATTTGATTTGTTTTACACAGTACCACCAACTGAAACTACAGCTAAGATTGTTTATGGGCAATGGTATATGAAAAAAAAATGGACTGCCAATACAGAGGTTCTCCCGTTCGATTCTTGGCTGGAGTGCGGGAAGTGCCTTCTGTGTGGAGTCTGCATGTCCTCCCTGTGGTCGAGTGGTGTTCCGAAAGATATGCATGAAAGGGCGTGCCTTCGTTGAAGGTTGGGCGTCAAGCTGGCAACTCGGCACTGTAAAAAAAAAAAATCTACTGCCAATCATTAGTGGACCAGAGTTCCGCTGTGGCGACCCCTAACTGGGAAAAGCCAAAAGACAAACAACAACAATACATGCATTCTTAATCTGCATGTTGATTATTCAATGCAAATAGAAATGCTGAGTTTCTGCTCATATATGGTTTCATATAAGGTTGATTAAATAACATTGTGTCTAAGAAAGTTCTTAATAAAGTGACAGTCTTCCATAACAACAACTCTTCAATAAATTGAAAGCTAGTCATATCAGTATATATTTTTATAAAATGATTACATCTGGAAATATAGTATATGAAGATTTAACAAAACATGAAGCATTTAGTTGTAAACATCTATTAGACCAGAACTAAACAGATGTATGAGGAAAGCACTTTCATCACAGTTCATGCTGTTAATAGCTTAATTTTTTGCATTTAGTTTTCCAGAAAACATCTAGATTCAAGTTCTCAACTGTTATGGATTACAGTGATGTTAGTATTCGAAGTTCCTGCTTCTTGAAGTAACTCCATTGCAGGTTATGAAATATTTTAAAATCAGCAACTCAAACATGACTGGGAACAATGAAATCAGTTTTAAAAATGGTCAGAAATTGAGTCCTTATGTAATTACTTACAGTCCTATAGGTTTAACTGTAAAAGGTCACTGATGCTAAATAAATTATGACTGATTTCTATATACAAATGACTGGAAGAAAAAGTGCCTCAAAGAAACTTGACTACAGTAGAAAACAGAAGCACTAGGAGCCACAGATCACAAGAACAGACTTTAATCCAATAGCACAAAAATCCACCAAGAAACGCTGAACAACTACTCAGCGTTTTTCGTTAGCTATGTATCTTCATCAGCACACTAAAAACATTCAAAATTTTGTTTTATATAGTCTTGTGACATTGATTAACCAACCAATGCATGCATTTAATTAACTGAAATAATTTGAAATTAATTAAAATAAATATATGCATTTATACGACGCTTCGTACATCTACAAATTAATCAAGAAGTGCAGTTTGATTAATGGATCATTATAACTAATGCATCTTATTTAAATCAGTGTTTTAAAAACAGTAAAGGAAATGTTTAACCACCATATTTATATTATAAGAATCAAATGATTGACTTATTTAAGGAAGTTTCCCTCCAACTTCATATAAATCTGGGTCCAAATACAGGGACACTATGAAGTGAATTTATCTCAATACCACCATCTGGTGGCGATATGTGCAAAATACATGCATTTCATATACAACCACCTATCTTTACTAATATAAAAAATTCATCATACTATTACTCAATATACTCTCTCTGAAAGCATTTTGTATTCTAATACCTATTATTAAGTAATTATGAAGTATTATGAAGTAATTCGTGTGTGGGTGCATAATTAATAGCTGTTGCCTTTATTTTAGCTTCATTAATTTTTGTATCCCGAAAAAATTTGAAAGTGTTTCATGTTCCACAACACTTTAATGTCCTTTTCTGTTTTTTTGTCAGGTATAAAATGTCATCTGCAAATAGAGCCACCTTCTCTTGACTGCCACACCAATTATATCCTTGATTTCTGAGTCCCTTATATTCTTTACCAATGGTTCTAAATATGTTGCTGATAAAGGAGAAAGAGGATATCCCTGCCTGATACCTCTGCTCAAGCAGAAATTATCAGAGAGGAGCCCACCCACTTTTAATTTTTGCCCCCGATCCCTCATATACTCCTAATCAACCTTATAATTTTATCAGGGAGTGCAAATGCTTCCATTGCCCTGATTATAAAGTCCCAGCTTTCTCTGCCAAATGCTTTCTCTGCATCAAGACCCACCAACAACAGTGGTATTTTGTTACATTCTGCTTCCCTCTGAGGGTCATTAATGTTCTGTTAATGTTGTTAAATGTTTACCTCCCCTCCACAAAACCACATTGATGTTTATATGTAATATATAATGTATATTTTTGTATCACTTTTTGCCATTCTTTTAGCCATTATAGACATATAAATACTTTGGTTTATTATTCAAATGGGCCTGCATGAAGCTGGATCTGATGGGCCTTTATGTATTGGTTATCTCATCTCTTTTTATCCTGTTAATTGAGCCTCATCTACCTTTCAATCTTGGCATATTTAATTCTTAACCATTTCCATTTGTACCTCTTCTTGATTTCCATGTTTCTCTTCTTTATACAGACTTTCATAGAATTTCTGAAATGCCTTGTTATAGGCTCCATAAGCTTGACTGGCGTTTCTGCTTTCTGTTGCCTGAGTCCTTGTGCTAAAAGTTTTTCTTTAGCTCTAGCATTATCAAAAAGAGTTGCTTAAGAGCAGTTTCTACTCATGCATATTGAGGTAATCCCTTATTTTTCTGTTTAGCATTCTGCAGTTGCTCCTCTTCTGTGAGATGTCCCCCTTTTCTGCAATACTTTCACATTTGTCAGACCTTTTAAATAATTCTTGTTACTTCTTAAACATATCTCCCTTTCTTTTATTTCCCCCATTTGTAAACACTTTAATTTTATCCCACTACCACCAGTAGCTTCTGAGTAATTTCCACTACACATTCTATAAATTTCTCTCTCTGGCAGGTGGGAAAGTGGTAGTCTCTAATTTTTATTTAATTACCCTCTTTTTGTTTTAGTTATTGCTGCATGATCTGAAATAATTAGATGTGTATTAAGACTTTCAATTAAATGCACATGTTCCTGTGAAATGTAATTTCTGCCTAGCCTAGTTTTTGTATTGTGGGGAATATGTAAATTCAGTAAACACAGGATGAATCCGAGCCAAAAACACCACAAACCAAAACAAAAAGATCCGGTCACACGAAGCAGTCAATGAAGGCAGCCACAAACAGGATAAAATATCTCAAGTGAATCCACTGGATCCAAAATATTAAATAATGAGTCTTTTATTAAACAAACACACCGATTAAGCACTTTCTTTTCCAAACAGGAAACTTTATCAGAATCTGTTTGCATCACATCCCTTCGTCATTTAAATAGTTTACCCCCTCATTATAATTGGATAAACACCAATAAATTCTGTAAATACATTTAATTACATATAAGTAATCCATAAGAATTGTATATAAATTATATATAAAAAGCTAATATACTGAATGCTTATGTAAAAAAAAAATAAACTTTATATAAAAAAGCCTGTATATAAATGAAATAATGAAATCACAAATGTGAATAGTTGCTTATATAATTGATATATATATATATATATATATATATATAAAGGACAAAACCTCCTGTCCTCCTCACTAGCACGCCTATGGAACTCCCTTCCCCCCTCCATTCGTACAATTGCTAGCCTCCCATACTTTAAAAAAATCACTCCACTCTCATCTAACATCCACATGGGAATGCTCCTGCTCCCATCCCTCATAACCTACTCTCAACTTCCAACTCTTTTTTTTTCTCTTTTCCTTCTCACAAATCCCAGATCGCAAATTCATGCTTGCTTGTAGTACACAACTCCTTATTTGTACCTAGCAATTTCTTAGCCTACTGCATCTAACTACCTATCCTTAATCCCACTTTTTTGATATTTTTGCCTTTATTACTTTTGATTGAAATATGTTTGATCTGTCTTATAACCAGAAATTGTACAATGTTAATCTCTGTAATCTGTGTGGAACTTAATCTTTGTATAATCTGTATGTGGAGCTTTTCTCCCCAGGACTCCATTGAAAATGGGTTATTTAGGCCCAATGGACTATCCTGGTTAAACAACTGCAAATAAATAAATAAATAATTAAATTCCATAAATATATTTAAAAAAACCTTAAATATATGTATAAAATAATAAAACATCAGATCATTATCTGATTGTTCTTAGTTGCATTAGGAACCATAAAATCAGTGCTAAAAACAATACAGAGAAGGAAATATTTAACCTAAATATAATTATTAAAACTATTATATTTATTACTAATTCCAAAAAACTTTCCTAAAACTTTATATTGATCTAAATCCAGATACAAAAAGGCAGTAAAATTAATATGTCTAAGTAGCGCCATCAAATATGTATGCAAATAATATGCAATTCTTCTAGTTCATAAGACCTCATATCTATACTAGTATAGGAACTTCATACTTTCACTCAATCTCCAATAATATACTTTCGCTAATAACATTTATTAAATTTTAAAACTTATTATATGGTTATAAAGATAAAATAAAAACATATTAATATATTATTAATAAATAGTCCAATTCATAATCTAGCTGCTCTTAATTTTAATATAGGAACCATAGAAACATGTTCATTTAATCCTGGCTTTTTATTAGCTTCTAATACTAGCTGCCAGTACAATTCTCTTACTTCTATTCTATTTTCCCAATCACCTCCTCTAATATCTTGTGGGATAACTTCTAGTACAAAAAACAAAAACATAGCATAGACAGATTAAAGGAGTTGTTATGGGGGCTTGTTGTGCCCCCAGATTTGCAAATATAGTATTAAATATATGGGAAAAGAAATATCTGGTAGGATCACTATATACCACACATTATAATTTTTATAAGCGATACCTAGATGATCTGTGTTTTTTCTGGCCTGAATCAGATGAAAAAATAGAAGAATTTATGAAATACATTAATAACACAACAGATTTTCTAAAACTTACCTATAAAACTAATAAAGATAAGTTAGATTATTTAGATATAACAATATATAAAAATCAACAAGAAAATAACTTTGAGTCTAACTTTTTTAAAAAGGAGACATTTTCTAATTCTTATCTATATTATACTAGTTCCCAGCCATATAAGCAAAAAAGGAACCTTGTCAAGGGACAATTTATTACAGTATCAAGAATGACTACTGTACAAAAAGAGTTTGAGGATGAATGTAATAAATTAAAAGGAATGTTCCTAGAGATAAAGTATCCTATTAAATTAATAGATGAAGTTATGGACGAGATAAAAATAAGAAGGGAAAGAAATTTTAGTCCTCTGTTAGGAAAGGGGTTTCAAATAAATATGCAAACCATGAATAATATGAAAGAAAATGCTAAATTAGAAAACAATAAAGGGAAATATAATGGTGCCTATATTATGAATTATAACTATGAATCGGGCCTTATTAAACAGATAGTGAATAAAAATTGGAAAATGTTTTCAGAATTTTCAGACCTGACCACAATTTTTAAACAGCCTATCACCTTTAGTTATAGAAGAGATAGGAATATTAAAAATTTGTTAGAAAACAGGTCTAGAGACAAAGAAATAAGTCATAGGAAAAAGGCACCTTTAAATGTGGTAGGTGCATACAATGTAAATATGTATTAAATAAAGATAATTATTATCTTAAAGCTAGAATGAAATCATTTAGTAGCAAGTCCTATGCTAATTGTGATTCTAAAGGGATAGTTTATCTAGCAGAATGTCAAATATGTAACTCCTTTTATGTGGGTAAAACTGAAAGGGCATTTAAAAGACAAATATATGAGCATATATATGACATAAGTAAAAAAGATGTTAATAATGCCCTTTATAAACATACCATAAACTGTAATCAAGCTATGTTTTTGTTTTTTGTACTAGAAGTTATCCCACAAGATATTGGAGGAGGTGATTGGGGAAAATAGAAGTAAGAGAATTGTACTGGCAGCTAGTATTAGAAGCTAATAAAAAGCCAGGATTAAATGAACATGTTTCTATGGTTCCTATATTAAAATTAAGAGCAGCTAGATTATGAATTGGACTATTTATTAATAATATATATATATTTTATTTTATCTTTATAACCATATAATAAGTTCTAAAATTTAATAAATGTTGTTAGAGAAAATATATTATTGGAGATTGAGTGAAAGTATGAAGAAGTTCCTGTACTAGTATAGATATGAGGTCTTATGAACTACAAGAATTGCATATTTGCATAAATATCATTTGATGGCGCTACTTAGACATAATCATTTTACTGCCTTTTTATATCTGGATTTAGATCAATATAAAGTTTTAGGAAAGTTTTTTGGAATTAGTAATAAATATAATAGTGTTAATAATTATATTTAGGCTAAATATTTCCTTCTCTGTCTTGTTTTAGCACTGATTTTATGGGTCCTAATGCAACTAAGAACAGTTAGATAATGATTTGATGTTTTATTATTATATACATATAAATATTTTTTAAGGATTTTTAATATATTTATGGAATTTAATAATAGGTATTAGAATATAAAATGCTTTTAGAGAGAGTATATTGAGTAATAGTATGATGATTTTTTTATATTAGTAAAGATAGGTGGTTGTATATGAAATGCATGTATTTTGCACATAATGCCACTAGATGGTGGTATTGAGCTAAATTCACTTCATAGTGTCCCTGTATTTGGACCCAGATTTATATGAAGTTGGAGGGAAACTTCCTTAAATAAGTTAATCATTTGATTCTTATAATATAAATATGGTGGTTAAACATTTCCTTTACCGCATTGTTTTTTTTAAAAAACTGATTTAAATAAGATGCTTTAGTTGTAATGATCCATTAATCAAACTGCACTTCTTGATTAATTTGAAGATGTATGAAGCATTGTATAAATGCATATATTTATTTGAATTAATTTCAAATTATTTCAGTTAATTAAATGCATGCATTGGTTGGTTAGTCAATGTCACAAGACTAAATAAAACACGATTTTGAATGTTTTTAGTGTGCTGATGAAGTTACATAGCTAATGAAAAACATGGAGTAGTTCAGCGTTTCTTGGTGGGTTTTTGTGCTTTTGGATTAAATAAAGTCTGTTCCTGTGATCTGTGGCTCCTAGTGCTTCTGTTTTCTACTGTAGTCAAGTTTCTTCGAGGCACTTTTTCTTCTAGTCTTTTGTTTGGACAAGTTTTGTTGCAGGAGGATGGAACTTGAATGAGAGGAAGGACAAGACATACTGAAAGCCAACAATGTGGTTAACCTAGGGGAGGCAGTCGGCCAACTCACACAAGTTGTAATGTTACTTAACAGTAACATTTCCCAGCTGCTTCATAGCAGGAATTATGGTTCATTACCAGGTAACCAGGAGGGACTGGCCAACCCAATAAGTGGTGATAACACAGAAGGAACTGAGAAATGAACCAATATTTTTGCAGCAGAGGGAAGAGAATCAAGACATGGTAGTTTTGAAGCTACCCCCACAATATTTCAAAGTCGTATGCTCGTACAACAAAATGAAATGGGTATATCTAAGGAGAGAGATGTGAGACCAAAGGAAAGGCAAAAACTTACTGCAGAATCTAATGCAGGTAACCAAAACGCTATGCAACTAAATGATTTTGTATGGCAAGATTCGCTGAAAGAACTTGATTCTTTTAGCGATAAAAGTTTACATAGAAATGGGCATGAAAAAGTTAATACATATAATGACAATGTTGCTTACTTACATGATTTGATGTTAAAATATAAAACAATGCATATTGATAATGAGTATTTAAGGAAATGTTTATTGTTGGGTATTGTGCCAAAAGGCTACGGGTATATAAATACCCAAATAACACCAAAGAAAGCAGTTTATCTGATTATAAGAAAGTATTTGATGAATGTGGTTTTGGAATCATGAGAATTATTATTAGGGATAAAGAAACTGAAATGTGCCAGATGTATAAAAAATAGAAGAAGTTAATGAAAAAAATGTAAATGATTTGTTATTTACAGTTGAAAATGAAAAAGTTAAATATTATAACATTAAAAAGAAAGTTGATGAAAATGTTACATTAATTCTAGAAGGAAAGCCAAGAAAATAGAGAGGGATATTACTGAATATAAAGAAAAGAAATGCTACCCTAAAACGAAAATCAGGGGAAGTTATGAAGGTGATTATAGAGTATATAATTTTGATGGATGGGAGAGAAATGATAGAAACATACAAGAAGATCTAGAAAATTATAACCGTACCCACAACAGTAATAATAATAATAATAAATGGGATGCTAGGAAGTATAATGATACACATGCTAAAGTACATTTTAATAATAATTTAAGTGGAAATGAACAAGAAATAAGGGAAAATCAAATATATGATTTAAATGACCCTTTGGATTTTCCCTTACCAAGACGGTCGGAGAGAATACGGAACAAACCTACAACAGAATATAACAGGTAATGAATGAATGTACTAGTAAGGACATAATCGAAGATACTAATAAGGATATAGAGATAATTAATGAAAATGTATATAGATATCAGAATTTTAACATTTTTAACTAAAGTTATATTGAAATCAATGAATGGCACTTTAGATTATTTATGAAAGGACTTAAATTTTTACCTACTATAAAAAGTGATATTAGTAAAAGCCTTATAGACTTAAAATTATTTATCAGAAAGAAAAATTTTGAAATAATATTACAAAATAATGGCTGTGATAACTTAACTAATTCTAATGACACTAAACTTCTCAAAAAGAAAAGTATAGCCAACCCTATAATACACCCCCAACTTGAAAACTTTGAGGGGGTAGTAGAAAGAGAGTTGAGGAAAGATTTGAAAAAAACAAAGATGAGACCTAACTTATTGTGGCAAGAAAGACAATTATTGACTACATTAAGAGAAGATACAAATATTAGGAGTTCTAGGCCTGATAATCGAGGGGGAATGGTTATAATGGATAACATTACATACAATACTAAAATGGAAGAATTACTAAGAAATGAAGACATATATGAAGAAGTATCTATAAACGAAATTAATATTTCTTATTCCAAAAATAGATCTAGCCCTGAATGAACTTATGAGTGATGGGCTAATTAACAAGCAGGTGTTTGAATATCTATTTGTGGAGAAACCATTAATACCAGTTATTTTTGGTACTATGAAAGTATACAAAGATGTAAATAACCCACCCATTAGGCCTATAGTTTCAGCTAGTGTATCCAAAACA
Organism: Protopterus annectens; assembly: GCF_019279795.1. Taxonomy (NCBI): domain Eukaryota; kingdom Metazoa; phylum Chordata; order Ceratodontiformes; family Protopteridae; genus Protopterus; species Protopterus annectens. The sequence continues at coordinate 712,518,188 of NC_056727.1, read as the reverse complement.
TATCCACTAGCTAAATTTGTAGATGAGAAAATTAAGAATGTAGGGATGGACAAAGAAGGATATCTCAAAGATTCATGGGATTTATTAAAAAGTGTAAATAATAAGCTATATAATAATGATATTATTTTTCTTACAGTGCATATAATAGATTTATTCTCTGTTATTCCACATCAAATAGGAATGGAGTGGTTCCTAGAAGCTCTGTTAGATACTAATAAATTTAATTTATGAAATATATTAATAACACAACATATTTTCTTAGTAAAGATAGGTGGTTGTATATGAAATGCATATATTTTGCACATAACGCCATTAGATGGTGATATGGAGCTAAATTCACTTCATAGTGTCCCTGTATATGGAGGGAAACTTCCTTAAATTAGTTAATCATTTGATTCTTATAAATATGGTGGTTAAACATTTCCTTTACTGCATTGTTTTTACAACACTGATTTAAATAAGATGCTTTCGTTATAATGATCCATTAATCAAACTGCACTTCTTGATTAATTTGAAGATGTACGAAGCATTGTATAAATGCATATATTCATTTGAATTAATTTCAAATTATTTCAGTTAATTAAATGCATGCATTGGTTAGTTAATCAGTGTCACAAGACTATATAAAACAGGATTTTTAATGTTTTTAGTGTGCTGATGAAGTTACATAGCTAACGAAAAATGTGGAGAAGTAGTTCAGCATTTCTTGGTGGATTTTTGTGCTATTGGATTAAATAAAGTCTGTTCCTGTGATCCATGGCTCCTTTTGCTTCTGGTTTCTATATACCTATCCTTGTGCACTTATGTTAAAACATAGGTGACTCTGGAAATGCATGCTTTTTTTATGTAATCCCATATTAAACAATTGTTTACAACACCCGTACTGTTCCATACTGCCTAATTTGTTCACATTGTCTACACCATACCCTTAATTGATTCAAATACATTTTGATATTGTCTTTTTCCACATAAATCTATACAGTTTTATGTATTCTGTACTTGAAAATTATACATAACTAATGTTAGATGCAATCAATGTGTAATACCTTGCTTCAAAGATTCAAAGAAACATTATTGTCATTTAGGAAACACAAGTGCTACCCAAACAAAATGTCAAGTGTCAGCTCTTTTACAGGAGAAAAACACAAAAAGACAGACATGATAAGTATTAAAGAATAAACAATAACTATAGTATAAAAGTAAATAGGTAGCTGACACATGTTTGTACACTATTTGTATACACTGGACAACACTGACTACTAGATGATTAACACATGAAAAGTACACTTTATACAGAGGTGAAATTAGGTGATATTGCACATAAGAAAGTGATTGGAATTGTGCTTGAATGAGACTATATTAATTTTAGCATACGATAAACAAGTAGAATTACTATATGAAAATAAAGAATGAGAGCGTAACAATCTATTATAGCTTTGATACATCCAGATTTGCATCAGTATTGAGTCTTATTGCAGTTGGATAAAAACCGTTCATGAATTTGGAGGTCCTGCAGTGGATACTCTGTAACCTTCTACCAGATGCTGGATAAGTGTCACTCAGTATTTTGCGTGACCTCGTTTTACATCTCATGTCAAAGAGCTCCTGTAAGGTAGGAAGACTAGCGCTCACGATCTTTTCTGCATTTCTTATTATTCTTTGCAGCTTCTTCCTTTCAGCCATTGTGCTGTTACCGAACCATAGAGTGCAGTTACTGGTGATAATGCTCTTGATGGCTCCTCTGTGTAAGGTATTTAGAACATTCATAGAGAGCTTTGTTTTTCTCAGCCTTCTTAGGAAGTGTAGTCACTGGTGGACTTTTTTAATTAGCTGGCCTGTGTTTGTAGTCCAAGAAAGATCCTCTGATATATGTACTCCCAGGAACTTTGTAGTTTGGAATGTTTCCACTTCTTCACCATTGATCTTGAGGGGCAGGTGCATGGCAGAGCTCTTTCTGAAGTCAGTAATAACTTCTTTTGTTTTATTGACATTCAGGTCCAAATTGTTGTTACTGCACCATTCAGTCAGGGAGCTGACCTCATTCCTATACCCACTCTCGTCATCACCACTTATGAGTCCCACCACTGTGGCATCACCTGCGAATGTGATTATGTTTGATTTGATTGTTTCATGATCGTTCTGCTGTAATACATGGCTATTTAACTAATTCTAAAACTTTTCATAATGGGTCTCCTCTGAAAATATACTGCAGACTGAACTGGTTTCCTGGTAATCAAAACATACATACACCACACACATTCATGTGCATGTACGTGTTCTTGTTCATTTGCTCAAAACCCAAATGCTCAAACCCATTTGCCTGAAAAGCATCTCTACAACAAAAATTCCATAAAAATATTTTTGCAGAGAAGCAAGTCCCCCTTATTTAATTATACTAAATCCATGGTCACACAACTGGGAAGGCAAGACAAGACAAAACCACCACTCACAGTTAATCAGTGCTGGATAACAAACAAACAGCTACACATCTGGGATACAACATGATGCTGACCATTGCAATCTACACATACTCGAATTTTAGACTTATATCCGTAATAACTCCGATGATAAGAAATAACACCATCACATACTTTTTATAGATTTATATGCTTTTCAAGCAAATGAACTAGAACATATGTAGGCACCATTTGGGTAGTCTGTCACTTTATCTAATCAGAAGTTATCTAATCACAGATGATCTAATGATATTTGCCAGTATATTTTACCAGTTATAACTCTGATAAAAAGTAAAGTTTGTGTTTTGATCAATGTTAGTTTTCTTATAGATGTATAAGTAATATTGCTGTTCACTTTATCAGTGTGTTCAGTTGTGCAAGCTGGTAGTGCACTTCATGTTTTTCCCCTCTCTCTCTGTGTATGTATGTATGTGTGTGTGTACGTACACATACCCTCCTGTTGTTTTCTCTGTAATCATACCATGGCCTTTCTAGATAGACACCTTGACAAACAGTGACAACTTCTCCAGCAAAAATTCCTTCCCAGCAGAGTTGTATTAGAAAGAGCCCTCCTCATGTCTATAAGCCAGTTTAGATCTGACTACAGGCAACACTTTCAAATTTTTTGCACTCGCTCACATATCTTTGCCGGGAGGTTGGATGTAAAGGTGCATACATGACTGTGCCACCTGTCATTCCACAAACATGGACCTTGCCAGATATATAATGTTGTGAACCTTCAGACCATTCTCCAGTCTTTAGCTAAATGAAAAATGAGGCGGGTTGATACTCAGTAGTTTACTGTTGATCCATCAGGGTACACTAATAGAAGCATTATAAACATTTTCTTCTTCTTCAGCTTGTGTCTGATGATTTTATAAGAGTTGTCCTTTTCATAGGTTCATACATACTTTCTAGGCTATTGATCTGTGAGGGTCTTAAGAAGCTCAGCCTTCCATTCCCATAATAGCTCTTAGCCCTTATAGTTTGTATATGATTGACTGAGAGATGAGTAGTGCAAGGATATGTTGAGTCATTTACTTATTGCCCTTATCCATGAGAGACATGGATGCAAAACCGGAGGTGAACTTATGATCTGATGTCTGTTTTCATTCTATCCTCAACTGATGGGTTCAGATCTGAACCTCATATCCAACTCAGATGTTACTAAAGCTTGTGGTAACCAATAAAAGCTTAAGCTTCTCCTTTACCCATAGTGCACCAACCCCTAACATACCCCAGATCTTGAACCACAATGAAGGCAAGAAGCAAGCTACACCAGGAACAGAGAACCAGAATTTATTGAAAACCTTAGCGCTTTTGTCAGATTATATCCACAGACTTCTTCAGAAGTATTAAAACCAACAAACATCACTTCACCTTTTAAATATCCCTCCAAAAGCAATCATGTGGCATAATTAACAATTAAGGGAAAATCCACCTAAAAAATATATGTATATACAAAAATACAATGCATATAAAAGCACTGCATAAAACAATGTAGACCTCTGAAGAAGTCTGTGGATATAATCTGACGAAAGCACTAAGGTTTTCAATAAATTCTGGTTCTGTGTTCCTGGTGTAGCTTGCTCCAGGCCTTCATTGTGGTTCTTGGTTTGTGGAGATGTCTAATGATACCCCAGATCTTGTCTGCCGCTTTTCGCAAAAAGATGTGGTCAGCCTTAGCTCTCAAGTTTCGTATTTTAAAAAAGCACAGAAGTATTTTTTTCTACAAAAATCTTAATTTCCCTTACTCTTATACAGTAGTCTAGCTGTATTTTACAACTGTTGGTGTTTTTTTCCTTTTTCTGTATTCTTACATGCTTGTCTTTCTATCTAAAAAAGTTCTTATCTTGTGCTTCTGTTGTTTTTGTTATTGATGCTGGTACGGCTGAGAAAAGCCCTTCCCCCTTTAAAAAAATATCTGAAATGTGGGTATAAATTGTATCTTTCAGACACTCATATGCTTTGTGTTTATTGCTTAGGTCCTTACCATAACTTCAATCCCAGAGTGCTTGTGGATAGAAAATACACTTATTCTTAAATAATTGTTGCCATCATCTTTTGGTGAAGCTGTCACAGAAGCTCAATACCCCCAAAGCAAAGTATAAGGGGTCAAAATCTTAGCCTCTGATACCTTTCACTTCATTGACTCTGTCTTCTGCGACTTCTAGAGAGAGAGAGAGAGAGAGAGAGCAAAATCAGATCTGAGAATATCTCAAACCTCCTCCCCTTTAGATCCAAAAAAAAGAAGTTAATGGATCCTATGTCCTCAGATTGAGCTAGGAAGCCTTCAGATCAGACTGTTTTGGGTCATGTTATTCTGCCAAGAACCCGGTATTCTCCCTCTTTAGATCCTGTGCCTTCCAGAGTCTCTTCCCCTTTATGGAAAGGCACTGTTCAAAGTCACCTTCCCTAGTCTCATTTCTTTCATCTAGGAGTTTGACTGAGGAAGATGTGAATAGAATGATGAAGTTTCTCTTGGTATAGATGCAGATGGGTGTTTTACCAGCTCGTACCACTTTGAGTCAGGAGGCCAGTCCATCAACCACACCACCACCTCATACTCCTCCTCTGATCCCTTTGGTTGCTACAGAGTCCTTGGATCTGAACTTTCTGGGTTCCTCCGGCTTGGGTTCAAAAATAACTTTATCCACATATCAGAGACGAACTCTAAGTGCCCAAGCTCAGACATCTTCGGATCCAGAGGACTCTAGGAGCCAAAGCTTCCTTGTTGGATCTGAAGTGCTGGAGTCTACTCCAAAGATTTCTGAGCCATCACTGTGCCTTGGTGTTTCAGCACTGGATAGCTCAGCTATGACCTCCTTCCTGAGAGATTGCTTTTGGAGAGGGAGGGGACAGTGGTCCAGAAGCCTGCCTTCTCAGCACCAAGGTCTTCTCTCTCTGTGGGTTATTCTGCCTTCAAAGTTGTGAAGATGGTATTCTGTGCTCCAAGAGGACTGATGGATCCAACACCTTCAGATCTCCATTCCAGCCCCCAGATGTCCCTGTGCTTGGAGCTTCATCATTCAACACCACAGCGACAGCCAGCTCAAGACTCCCAGACCACCCAGCAAGGTTTCATAGTCTCTTCTGACACTTCCATGGAGCACCCCACTGAGGAAGTCCCTAGGAAGAGAAAGTCCAAGAGGAGGCACCTGAACTCTCTACAAGAGTCAGTCAGTCACTGAGGATACTGATTTCAATGAGGGTGGATGGTCCTAATAATCACCTCCAGGAAACATCTCATTTGGAGACATCTTTGAGATCCTGAAACAGAGAGGTGGTTGGACTCCCAGCAAGCCTTAACCGGAGGAATCAGTATTTCTGGAGGGCTTTGGAGCTGGCCCATCTACCTCTTTGGTTATTCCACCCGCTGACAAGCTTATTGATTTGGTCTCTCGGTGGGTATGGTAGGAGCTTGCCTCAATTGATCCAATACCTAAGAGACCATATATGATTCTGGCAACACCTATGGAAAATGCATTTTGGAGTAAGGGGATACCTGTGGATGCCATAGTCATGTCAGCAGCCACTAAGAAGGAACTTGCTGAACAAAGTTCCTCTATTCATCTCCCTAACAGGGAGTCTAGGGGGTTGTACAGATTTGGGAACTGTCTCTATGCTTTAGCGACTTGCTCTTAAGTCGTTGAACTATTTGGCACAGTTTACTAGTTTGCAAAGGGACTTGATCAAAGAACTTTCAAAATCCCTTTCAGGGACCATTTCTGCTGAGACTCAATTATCTGTGGCCTCCCAGTTGGCTAACAACAATAAGAGACTCCTGCAGGTATGGCAAGTACAGTTGGCTACCCTCCAATCTATTTTGAATTCATCCATGAGGATTATTTTGCATGCAGCTGAAGATGCCTCAAGGCCAGCGGGTTCAGGCATACCCATTGGGAGGCATGCCTGGATGCACTTATGTGATTTTGTGGCGCCCTTAAAGTCCTCCTTCATCAGTGCTGCCTTTGACACCAGTTCTTTGTTTGGCCCCAAAATGAAGGACACACTATCCAGGTGTGAAAAGGATGGAAATACCTTCTCTGCAGTGGGTGTATGTTTTTGATCCCTCAAAGATCCATTTCTAGGAATCAATGATATGGTCTGAAGTTATGGTTCAAGAAGTCCCAAGGTCCTGGGGACTTCCCAGGTGGCTGCACATTAAGTAATACCTTGTTTCTAGCTCTCCCAGTGTGAAAACAGAAATTCAGCAGAGAAGACCAGTAGACTTGTATTTATGGGTAAATTTCAGTAACTGGCTATCAAATGCACTGCCTGGATTCCAGGAATAAAGACATACAAAAGACCTGAAAAAAAATCAACTACAAAAAGTGAGGAAGAAACACTGACTGGGGAAAGTTTTGCAGCTATTCAGCAAAAAACAATGCAACCTCCAGACATGACTTCCAGTAACCTACAGGAAGATATAAGACAACACAGACCTGGTCAAAATAAACAAAAACACTGATGGAGTATATCAACACAAACAACAAAAGGCTGGAAAAAAGGGAAGAAGCTTTAAACAGATATTCAGATGAGATGATAAAGCTGCAAAAATCAGAGGTCAAAATAAAGAAAAGGCTGGCTGAATATGAGACTGCCCAGGAAGAGATGTTTTAAAAAATAATAGAATTAGAGGGCAGAGCACATAGGGAAAACCTGGCATTTTCAGCTATACCAGAGAAGCTGGAAGGAACCCGACTGCATTAATTTTATGAAAGCACAAATAAGCAACTAGACTGATATTCCACAGCAGGAGTTGTTAGTTGAAAGGACACATTGTGTGTATGCTCCAAACCTGACTATAAGAAAGCAACCTAGTCCTTTAATAGTAAAGATGCAATCCTACCTGCAGGAGGAGTTGATTCTGACAAAATTGTGGCAGAAGGACAAACTATTGAAACTGGGAGACAGCAGAGTATTTGTGGAGAATGATTACTCATACACCAGGCAGAAGAGGAGCAAATTTATTCCACTATTCAGGGAATGCCGACATACAGGTGTAATATTCAAATTGCTGTGCCCAGCTGTCTTCAAGGTATTCTTCCCTGGAGGGACAAAATCATTTTTTGATGAAGTACCTGCTAAGAAAGAAATACAAAAGTTTGTCCAACAAAAAGTAAGCTGTGTAACAAAAGGAGATTCTGCTTCTTGTTCTTCTCGTAATAAAGACCACAGAGGGACTTTACCTGTGAAACCTTTTTAAATTTTCAATAGAAAATGCTGGAGAAAAGGAAGGGAGTATGAGAGTTGACTAGAATTGAGAGTATGTTAGAAATGAAGCAGAGACAGAATTTCGGAGATAAACAGTAATAAAACCAGTAACTTAATATGGGAGTACAATGCAATAATTATATTTGTGAAATATGATAGAACAAGAAAATCCATAAATATTGGACTTTTTCAGAATTTGTTAGACTTGTGGGGAACTCTAAAGCATATGCCCTACTTCATGTCATTAATATTGGAAAAGTGCTTTGGGGAGGGGAAGTGGAGGGAGAAAGTTAACTGTAAGTAAATATTTTTCTTAAATAGTACCAGTTTTGTGGCATGTGGTTTTATTTACATGATATAAAGTACATTTTTTCAGTTATTTTTAAGTGTAATGGGGATTGTAAACCGGTGCTGCTGTTCTTTTTTTTCTTTCTCCCTTCCTCTCTCTCTTCTTTTTCAGTTTTAAGAAATGTAGGTACTGCAGTGTATTAAAAAAGCCTGGTTAAAAACATGATAAACAATTAATGTGCATTTTCTCATCCCTGCATTGTGAAATTACTGGATTAAAGACCTTAGATTGATTTAGCAAAACATTTTAAGTAATGGCAAGTAAATGAAAAAGAACACTGAATATTATGAGGCTTTTTTGTAGCAAATACATGTATGCTCAGTAACAACTTTGGTTCTCATGTCTTAGTAGAGACAAGCTGATAAAGAGAAACTGGCTACAGTCTGGTCGTGAGTGATTGGCTGAGGAAAAAGAGAAATTGGTTAGGAAATAATGTTCATTGAAGGCATTCAGGGGTTCTCCCAAAATAGATGATGCTCTATGAAAGCATTCAGGGGCTTTCCTAAGGTAGCTAATATTCTCTGAAAACATTCAGGGGGGTTTCCCAGCTGGGAGAGCCATAAAGATTAGACAGAACTGATCAGCACTTAGTAGAAGCAGGCTGCACCATGCATCTTAACATGAATGACCTTTCTTTTAGGTTAACTCAAGCCTGTGAGTGTGGCTGTCAGTTTGGGATCTTTGTTACTATTAGGAGGGTAAAACTTCAATATTTGAAGGTGTGCATAGTTCTGTGTGTTATTAAGGTGTGTGTTTGTGTGTTATTAAGTTAATGGGTTTTAGGGGGTTATTGGGTGTGTGTTGTTGAGGACTTTTAATAAAAACAAAAAGGTTTATAAGATGTGACATAGGCTCAAATGTATATGACAAGAAAAAACTGTACAACAGTGTATGCAAGTAACACAAAAGCTGGAACTAGGCATGTAACAAAAAATGTGTTATACATAAGAGATGGGAATAATGATTTTTAATACAGTGATGCTTTCTGTAATGTCTTTAAATGTAAATGGCCTAACAGATAAATACAAACAAGAAAGAGTAGTGAACTGTATTAAAAATGTAGAGTTATGTTACAGGAGACGCACTTAGAAATGAACATGTGAATTTGATAAAGAAAGGTTTTCTGGATGGTTATTCAGTGGAATACATGGGATAAAGGAAAAGAGGAGTACTTATATTGCAAGAGGAGCTTCAATAATGATAGAAGAAGATAAAAAAGATAATAATGGCAGATTTGTACTGCCAAGGGAGGAGGATTACACTGGCGTGTATTTACATTCCACCTAAAACTGCTATAATGGAGCTTAAGAAAATTGTGGGAGAAATAATCAGTTTTCAGCAAGGAATATTACTTATAGTTGGGGAATGGAATTTGATTTGCAGCAGTGAAGATGTGTCTGGGAGGCCCAGAAGGGAAATAAAACAAAGGAGGGTAGATTTCTGAAGAAATTTATGAAAATATTTGGTATGGAAAATGTGAATTCAGTAATAGAGTTCGGAGTGAATTTACATATTATTCCCCAAGATATAAAAACTGGGTTAGGCTAGACAGAATTTACATTTCACAGGAACATGTGCATTTAATTGAAGGTCTTGATACTCGCCCAATAACTATTTCAGATCATGCGTCAATAATAACTAAAATAAAAAAAACAGGAAAATGAAATAAAAATGAGACATTGACACTTTCCCACCTATCTGTTGAAAGAGGAATGTAAGGAATGAGTAGTATAGATTATTCAGGCACTGTTAGAGAGGATAGAAATTTCTTCTGAAAATATAGATAAGGAGTGGGATAAAATTAAGGTAGAGTTTAAAATTAGGTTAGAAATAAAAGAAAGGGAGCTATGTTTAAGAAGTAACAAGAACTATTTAGAGAGACTGACAAACATTAAAGTATTGCAGAATAGGGGGAATCTCACAGAACAAGAAGAGGATCAACTGCAGAATGCTAGGCAGAAAATACGAGATTACCTCAGTATGCATGACTTTAGAAAGATTGCTGTTAAGCAACTGTTTTTTTGATAACAACACTAGAGCACAAAAACTTTTAACATAACGACTCAGGCAAGAGAAAGTAGAAAGGGCTGTCGCTAAACTTAGGGAGCCTATAACAAAGAAGGTAACGAAATCCTATAGAGGTATTAGAAATATTTCTAAAATTCTATGAGAGTCTCTCTAAACCAGAGAAATATGAAAAATCAAGAAAAAAAATGCAAATTGAAATATATATGACAGAATTAAATATGCCAAGGTTAGAGGTAGATGAGGCTCAATTACTAACTGTTAGGATAGGGGGAGATGAGATAAAAATTATGATGTATAACCAATCTACAACTTAGTCCCCAGGAATATATGGCATTCCTGTGGACATTTGGAAGCTAGGAGGGGAAAAATGACAAAGATCTGGAAGGTTTTGTTTAACAATATCTTAAAAGGAGGAGAAATACTGCCGTGCTGGAAGAAAGCAGTGGTAGCTGTAATACCTAAAGAGGGTAAAGATCATTTAGATCCAGCCTCATACAGGCCCATTTCAATAATAAAAACATGATTATAAAGTGTTCATGTCTATAATGGCTAAAAGAATGGCAAAAAGTAATGCAAAAACTGATAAATATGGATCAATGTGGTTTTGTGGAGGGGAGGCAAACTTTGAAAACATTAACAGAACATTGATGATCCAGAGGGAAGCAGAACGTAATAAAATACCATTGCTGTTGGTATGTCTTGATGCAGAGAAAGCATTTGACAGAGTAAGCTGGGACTTTTGAGCAGGACAATGGAAGCATTTGCATTTCCTGAAAAAAAATTATAAGGTTGATTAGGAGGATATATGAGGGATCAGAGGCAAAAATTAAAGTCGGTGGGGTCCTCTCTGATAATTTCTGCTTGAGCAGATGAGCCAGGCAGGGGTGTCCTCTTTCCCCTTCATTATTTCCATTATATTTAGAACCACTGATGAAGAAAATAAGGGACTCAGAAATTCAAGGATATAACTGGTATGGTAGTCAAGAAAAGCTGGCTTTATTTGCAGATGTTATTTTGTACCTGATAAAACCAGAAAAACCTTACAGTGTTGTGGAACATTTTGAAACAGTTTCAGATCTTTTCAGGATACAAAATTAATGAATCTAAAACAAAGGCAATAGTGAAAAATCATGTACCCACACATGATCTGGTTCAGGAATACCCACATTTATTGGGACATGATAAAATGAAATATTTATGAATATGGAAGCTTTGTTATATGGATATGGATAGTAAGATACAAGCAGTTAAAATGTTTTTAGTCCCTTTAGTCTTATACACAGGTCAGACATAGTTTTATCAACCAGAGGAGAAGTTGTGGGTAACAATTAATAAAAAGCTGAATTACTTTATCTGGGAAGGGAAGCATCAAGAGTCAAGTGGGATAAGGTGATTCTTCCGGTAGAACAGGGTAGATTGGGATTACCCAATTTGAAGGGTATTTCAGAGGTACACAGTTAAGACTCCTATACACAGCACAAGCAGAAAACTATAATTCAAAGTGGAAAGGGATGATAATGAAACATGGGGGAAGCTCAGGAAACAGGAAGAGACTGGGATTTTGGATGCAGGCCTTTAAGGAGAATAACAATAATCATGCAGAATATTACATTCATAAAACTGCAGAAAGAATTCTAAAAACTAAACCAACATGGGAATGGAGAAAGGAGATTCTGCTGATAGGGATGACTGCAATTAGTTATACAGACAATAGGTAAGAAGGGGCCGGAATTTATTGGAGAAAACTGGCAAAGGAACCAAGGTATTGGGAGCAAATAACTACAGAGGGAAAGATGGTAGAATGGGGAGACGAAAATAATTTATTTGGACTGTAGGTTACAGATTGCCTTCCCTATCAGGGATTGATATTAGAGTATAGGCAAAGAGAAAGAAACAGGGGGGTCCTAAAGAGCAGCACTGGTAGAGTTTTTAATAGAATCTAGAACAGAAGCTGCCATTAAAAAATGAATTATTAGCAGAGCATATAAAAGTTTGCATGATAACTATAAAAATCAATCAGAGGAGGTTAGAAAGGATTAGGAACAGAGATTAGATAAGCAATTCAGAAAGAAACAATAGGAGGATATATGCATGTCTCCCAAATATGCAATAAAATATATAAGATTTAGGACTTTTGCCTGGAAATATTTACATAGATATGTGTGTACCCCAAGTAGACTCCAAATAATTTTTCTTCAAGCAGACAGTAAATGTTGGAGGTGTAATGGGGGAAAAGAGGTAATTGGGAACATATTTTCCATGAGTGCAGTGAGTTTGTGGACTTTAAGGATTCCCCTCAGGATGCATTGTCGGAGATGCTGGGTGGGCAGATTGGTCTGATAAGGGAGATAACTTTTCAGAGCTATGATACAGAATTGGAGTTGCCTAAACATGGTAAGGCCTTGCTGTGTCTAATAATGGTGGCTGCCAAAAAAGTAATTACTAGAAAATGGAAATCAAAATCTAAACCAACTATACTGGAAGTAGTGAATGTAGTAACAGAGATAAAACAACTGGAATTTAGATCTTTAGGAAAGGGTAGGAGCAAACTACATAGGAAAAATGGGAATTGTGGGAACAGACATACAAGGCAGGAATAAGGTCTAAAAGGGGGCAGGACTTAAATGAGCTTTGTAATGTCTGAGTGAGAAAGATTGGGTAGATTATAAGTGATGTAGAATGTTTGCAACTGGGCGTGTCAGTATGATTTGTGATGTAAAATGCTTGCAACTAGGATTGTGTTGGTGTGGTTTGTTATGATTTATTTAAATGTATGGTTGCATATGTAGTAAGTGATGTTCCAAACTACTGACATATTGTCCATTTGAATAACAATTGTCCCTGAAGGGAGAGCATCCTGGAAAGCCTGCAATGCTAAAAGCACTGCTGTCATCTCTAGGACACTGATATGCAAGTTGAGCGACTAAGTACCCTGGATTGTTAGAAAGTGCCCCTCAGCTGATCTGGGAAGTGTCCATGGTCACTATTGCTGTGGGCTGGGGGAGAATGAAAGGACGGCCTTGTAGAACTTGATCTGAATGAATCCACCACCAGAGGTATCTCCTGTATGCCTGAGTGATCCTTATTTGTGTTGACATGAGCTGGTAAAGAATAGATCATTGTGTTGCTAGCATCCATTGAAGAATTCTTGTAGGAAACCTTGCTAGAGGAACTAAAATTATGGCAGCTGACATCATCCTGATGGATTAACTGGGCAGAAACATTGGTACTGCGAATTATTCTCTTGACTTGGAATCTTATAGTCTCTCATATTCTTATATTCCCTCGAGAGAGAGAGGTAGAGAAGCTGTCACTGGTGGTGTGTTGAAAACTGTTCCTATGAATTCCAAAATTTGAGTTTGTTGGAGGTGGGACTTGTGCTTTATGGTTATCCCCAGATGTAAACAAATCTGAAGTACCTGATACCTTGCTCTTATTAACAGATGCCTGGTCGGGGAGGTAATGAGATAGTCATCTAGATATGGAAACACTCAGAAGAGTGCCTCTCAAGAATGCTTTACAAAGTTTAGAAGAGGCCACAGAAGAATTTCAAATCCAATATGAAAATTAGATATTGCTATAATGTTTGTCTTCCCATAAACCTTCAGCAAGAAAGCTTTATATCAATAAATGGAAAAGGTTTGTCTACTGGGCACACCAAAAACATAGCAACCCTTTTTCAGCTCTGATATGTAACATACTTGAATTTTTAGCTTTGATCTTTAATGAGGGGGCTAGCTCCTCTACCATTAAGGTTCAGCTGGAAGCAATATCTAATTTTCATATTGGATTTGAAAATTCTTCTGTGGCCTCTTCTAAACTTTGTAAAGCATTCTTGAGAGGCACTCTTCTATTGAGACCCCTAAATAAAGACCCTATTCCACCATGGGATTTGAACATGGTACTGCAGCAAAATGTGACCTTAAATTCCTGACTTGGAAAACTGTCTTTCTAGTGGCCATTACCTCATCTAGAAGAATGGATAGAGTTACATTATGAACCAATGTCTTTCCATCCCAAGGTGGTGTCAAAATCCAATATCAATCAGTCCATTTAATTTGCCAGTATTCTTTCCTAAATTTACAAAGCCGAATATATGTTGCATTTACTGGATGTTCACAGACAATTACACTTTTATTTATATAGGAGAAAAGAAATCAGAAAGACAGACCAGTTTGTTTCTTTTGCAGATTTGAAAGTGGGAAAATCCGGTGGCAAAATTAACTCTAGCCAGATGGCTGACAGATTGCATTTCTTTTATCTATAACAAACTGGGTCTAACCTTATCAAAACCTGTAAGAGCCCATTCAACTAGATCCATGGCAACGTCTTCAGTTTTTCTATCTAGAGCTTCCATGGACGACATATGTGCAGCTGTAACCTGGTAAATCCTCATACCTTTATCATTCATTACAAATTAGCTCTTGTCTCAAGGGGGAGAGCAGCTTTTGGCTCAACTGTGCTCAGGAATATCCTTCCTTAGAGTCCACCCGGGGTTCTAGGTAGCTGGGGACTCTGCCCCAACAATTGAAGTAGATAGAATGAAAATTAACATCAGATAAAAAAAAAAAACGTATGTACTTACCATAACATTCCTTCTGTGTTGTCCATTTTCATTCTTCCTTAACTTCCCCTCCCACCAACCCCCATCCTTTACTTCAACAAACTTCAGGAAGAATATTATAAGGACACCACTGTCCTTTATGATCAAGCTCCAGATATAGGTCCCGCTGTAGGACATATACATTTTTATGTATCTTTATATATCCGTATTGGTAGATACCACTTCAAGTAAAAATCACCAAACAATATCTGGGGTATGTTAGGGGGGATTATGTGTAAGGGAGAAGCTCTAGAGTTTTGTTTTTTTTTTGGTTTGGTTATTACTAGCTTTAGCAACAGCTGAGTCAATCCGAGGTTCAGATCTGAACCAAACAGTTGAGAAGAATGAAAATGGACAACACACATGGAACATTATGATAACTGCATATAAATTCTTTTTTTTTTTTTTTCTCAGCTACCACAGTTCTGAGGAATTCCATGTCAGTAATCTATTACCATGCCAGAACAGCAGTATTATGTACACAGATTACACTGTATTAGGGGCAGAAAGCCCAGGCAAAATGTAAATAGCACAGAAAACAGTCATTGTAAAAGGAATATCTTACTTTGAAGAATTCTTTGCTGAGGGTTGACACTTGGGTGTTCATTCTATTTGAAGCATGTTGTTTAAATGGTAACCCTTCTCAAATCACATTAAATGAATTCATTTTTTTTTTTTGGAAATTGCTATTCATTTTCTGTATTTTAATGGCTTTAAATGTGTTCAGGTTTATTTAACTGCATTTGCTGCTGCATTTTCAGTGTTTTATGGTTTTCAATTTGATAGTCTGAGAGCAAAACAGAGTTTGAAGGAAATGCTTTTGCTTTTTCTCCATAGTTGCAACAACGGAGTCCGCATTTTTAATGTAGGGATAATGTGGGGAAGTTATTCCCATACAGAACATGTTTTCCTGTGTGTGTGTGTGTGTGTGTGTGTGTGTGTGTGTGTGTGTGTGTGTGTGTGTGTGTGTGTGTGTGCACTGCATTGTCCCATTGAATAATCCAGATCTGATCACATAATCCCCCTCCCCAATCTTGACATACACATTAACCTTAAAAACCTTTGCATTGAATAGTATGCACATTCAACATTCAGGACACACACAACAAATATGGGATTCACAGAAGTAGGCTTCAATGCCATTGCATTAATTCCATTACATGTACCCTCTTCACAGTTCATCCTTGTCTTTGTCCAATGTAAATACTTTATTAATTACTGCATTTTAATGTTTTATATTTCTTGATCTCCTGTTCTCATTCCTGAGATAAAGGACCCTTCTATTAGCTCAATTCTGGGTTGTCTCTGCATGGGGGTAGACTTGGCATCAGGATCCCAAGTCATTTGCAACTGTTCAAACCAGATTTCATCCAAATGTGTAATGTTGATTGCCTAATAGAACTGAATTTCTCAATGATTCTGCAACTGTCAGATTATGAGCTGGGACCTAAAGTGCTGCTGTTTGTTCTGCCTTTGCCCTGGATCATGATATTTAGGGCTGCCACAAGTCCAAGTACTTCAACCAAGTAACCAACATTCATGACACTGAAAACCTAGATGTACCTTATCAGAAATGAAACTGCCCAGGGCAGGGACTGTATGAAGAGTTACTTTCACAACACCAAGCA
This sequence comes from Protopterus annectens, assembly GCF_019279795.1. NCBI lineage: Eukaryota > Metazoa > Chordata > Ceratodontiformes > Protopteridae > Protopterus > Protopterus annectens. The sequence goes on along the minus strand of NC_056727.1, from coordinate 712,501,907 downwards.
AGACCTGGACAGAAGTAAGAAAAATGAAGCATAAATCTAGGCTTAAGCCCAAATTTGCATTCTCTTCAACACAACCATGGTTGCAGTGTTGTCAGAATGCTTGCATTTTTTAATCATTCACTTCCAACTGGCTTGTTATATGACTAAGACATCAAAAATGTTCCTTGGTGGTCAGTCTTGACAGCAAGATCCAGGGCATGCATATTGCCATTTCTCCTATGTTCGAACACACAATTATTCCTCTGTTCATATGATGCGAAGCTGTTAAACTACACGCATGTTTCCAAGGATAAACATGAGGCTGGAGAGTCCACTTCCTTCACTTCTCCTCCAGCTGACCCCAGCTTGAAGGAGAAGGTTGGCTGCTTCCAGCTCAGAGTTGGACTGCCATAGACTTTTCAGTTCCTGCAGGAGATGATCAAATGAATGAAAGAGAACACAGTTCAGCAGTATAGACTACTGATTGCCCAGTGCCCAGTTCTGGCCAAACAGGCACCACCATAACTTCTGATGCAATGTTGTCAGTCTCGCCTTTATTCTCACTTGTGGGTTGGATCCGATGTGTTGGATTCATCTCGGCCAATATTCCAGCTCAAGGTCCTCAGCAAAGCTCGTGGGCTGCATTCTTTACCCATAATACCTTCCCCTGGTTACCTCAGATCTCATTTGCCACACAGTGAAGAGGTTTCGTCAGTTATAGTTCTGGGCTAAGTACAACTTTTGATTATTATATTTCAACGTAGCTTACTTCCGTTCTTATATTTAACTTAATTCTAATATTTAATTTAACCTCTTTACCCACTTCCCCCTGTTCTATACATCCATTTAAATTAGAGGGAGTTTTAAGTACATCCATTTAAGTAGAGGACGTTTCTCACCTTTCCGATAATCCCATTCCTGTCAAGTTTGTAAAAATATGTATAATAACAAAAATATCCTTTTTATGTAATCTTTGTTGTGTGATTGTGAGTTGTCTGTTTAAGTTAGAGGACCTAAGTTTCCTAAGAGTGAGAGTGGTTGTTCTATTCTCCTTTTCTCTCCTTTACTTCTATCATGTTCCAAAGACACGAAAGAAAGGCTTTAGGCTTCATAAAATGTGAAAAGTGCAGTAAGAAAATGCCCCTTAGCAATTTGCGTACTTTTTGTGTGCATTGTCTAGGGGCTTTACACCTGCAAGAGTCTTGTTTCATTTGCCACAACTTTAACCAGTGGGCTTTAATGGAATGCAAAAAATAAATTGATTTTTGAAAGGCCTTTTGAAAACCCCTTTCTCTGAGGCTATATCCACCGATATGTCAGACAAGTCAACTAAGAGACCTTTATCGGAGCCAAGATCCTCATCGGAGCCAATGCAGAAGACTCCAAAATTGATGGATCTGAAGGCTCTATCAGAACAGACACTTCCTCCTGGCTTCAGCACTTCCTCAGAGCAGGAATCTCCACTGGCACCAACTGCTTTTTCTACTCATAGACACAGGAGACAATCTCCTTCCATGGAGAAGATCTCTTCTAGGCTCCCTTCCGCAATTTTGGCAACTTCAAGATCACCTACCCTATCCACTACGTCTACCAGGAGTTTGTCAGATGAAGATGTGGATAGGGTCATGGAGAGACTTTTAAAGACACCTGTTTTGGCCAGAAGTCTTGTGGATCTGAGCCTAAAGGAATCGGTTCAGACAAAAACATTCTCTCCTGCTATAGTTCCTCCTCCAATCCATCCTCCTGCTTTGGAGCCAGAAGATTCTGATATCCAGGTTGTGTCGGTGTTGAGTCTAGGACCAATAACTTCCCCGGTTCTGACATTGACCCTGAGGGTCTCCATGCCTTCGGACCAGGAGAACTCTAGGAGCCAATGCTCCCCTGTTGGGTCAGCGGAGACTTTTTGGATATCTTCAGATCCAACTATGTCTCTGGGGGCCTCTGCACAGGTGACCTTGGCTCCTACCTCTGCTTTGGAGCTGCTCTCTTCTGCTCCAGAGGGACCTTCAGCTGTGGCGACTTGCTTGTTGGATCCAGGGACCACTTCTGAGTGGGGAGGGTCTGCCTTCAAAGTAATGAGGAGGGCTTTAACTGCTTCACAGTCTGGCACACAAGCTTTTTCAGTTCTTCCTCCCTCTTCAGGTGAGATGTCTTTGTCTTCTCACAGGCCCTCTCCACAGGTACACAGAGATGCCAGGCCTCAGGATGTACCTTAGGGTACTGCCCCCTCTTCTGAAACCTCTCCAGAGTAGCACACTGAATAGGTGAGAGGAAGCATCTGGACTCCCCAGAAGAGTCTATCACATCCGATACTAACCTCGATGAGGAAGAAGGGTCCCCATGCTCACCTCCTTAAGATGTCTCCTCTGGAGGTATCCTAAAATTACTGAAACAGAGAGGCAATTGGCAGTACTCCCCCCTTCGGCTAAGGAGTCGTCTTCCTGAAGGCCTTTGTGTCTCACCCATCAACTTCTTGGGTTACTCCCCCTTTTGATGACCTTATCAAACTTATCTCACAAAAGGCTTGGAGACCACAGACACCATAAACCCTACTCCTAGGAGGCCAAATAAATACATTACTGACCCCAAAGAGAAAGATTTTCTTACAAAAGATGTAAGAGTCGATGCTATGGTCATGGCGGTGGCCACTAGAAAGGAACTCTCTGAGATGAGTACCTCTATCCATCCTCTTAATAAAGACTCCAGAACTATGGTTAGATATGGGAAGTACATCTTTGCATCAGCGACCTTTGCCTTACGGTCTCTGAATTACCTAACTCATTTTTTCATGACTTAAGAGGGACCTGATTAAAGAATTATCAGACTCCTTTCAAGGAGTTGTAGCCGATGCAGTGGCAGAGAAGGTCAATGCTCAGCACGCTGCCTTGAATTCAGTTGTCAACTCATCCATGAGACTAATTTCTTATGCAATGGATGGAATGAGTATGGCAGCAGGCAAAGGTATCTCTCTTAGGAGACAGGCCTGGATGCATCTTTGCAATTTTGTCAGAGACCTTCAAGTTTTCATTCATTAATATCCCTTTTGACGGCTCATCCCTATTTGGGCCAGAAGTGAAAGAAATGCTCACCAGGTGTGAACAAGAGGGTAAGACCTTGTCAGGCATTGGAGTACGTTTTTCCACTCCTACCAGACCCTTTCCCAAAGATCAAAATAGGTAGTGGGAAAATGTAGTTCAGAAAATCTCAGAGGTGTTATAAGTACACACAAGGTGAAAGTTTTCCCAGTGGTGTGGAGGGGAAATAAAGGGAGACACCACCCTCGCAGCATGGGGTGTCCACAAAACCAAGGCTCAAGAGAATCTTTCTTTGGGAAACCTTTCTAGCGCTCCTAAAGGAGTGCCCAATTGCTCCCCTCTGGAGGCAGTTGTGGGATGATTGTCCTTGCACCAAGAAACCTGGCTAAAGATAACAAATGATAAATGGGTGCAGGATATAATATCCACAGGATATATCATTCCCTTTTCCCTTCCTATCCCCCAAAACAAAGTGGTTCCAGATATTCCTCCCAGTTAAAAGGAACAGGCAACTATACAAATTTGAGTGTTGCTAAGGAAAAGAGTCATCCAAGAAGTCCTCGCAGAGAAAAGAACAGGGGACTGGAGACCCATTCTGGATCTCAGCAATCTGAACAAATCAGTAAAGAAGACCAAGTTCTGGATGGTGATACTGCAGTCGATACTTCCATTCCTTGAAAAAAAACAATTGTATGTGCTCTATAGACCTACAAGACGCGTACTACCATATTCAAATGGACAGACGGCCAGGAGGTTCTTGTACTTCTAGCTAGGAGCCAGTCACCTCCAGTTTCAAGCTCTGCCCTTTGTTCTCACTACAACCCCCAGAGAGTTCACCAAATGTATGGTGGCAATAGTGGCTCACCTGAGATGCAAGGGAATCTGCGTGTTTCCATACCTGGAGAACTGGCTCATAACCACCCCAACCAGGCATCACTTACTTCAATCAAGAGATTATGTCCTTCAACTCTGCTCCTGTCTGGGCATTACTGTAAATTATGAAAAATCTGTGCTAGAACCATTGCAAAATTTGCTGTTTATAGGAGCAGAGATAAACACTACCACTCAGATGGCAAGTGTTTCACAAGACACAGTACGCGACCTACATCATCTCGTCAAAATTATCATGAAAAAGTTCAAAGCCACTGCAAAACTAGTTCTCCAGGTCTTAGGGAAAATGGCTGCTTCCATCATACTGATTCCTCTAGCCCACCTCCACATGAGGGTGCTTCAGTGGATGGTATTTGCTCAGTGGTCAATCTTGCAATTTCCAATGTCTCACAAGATTGTAATAACCAAGGCCTGCAAGAAAGATCTCCAATGGTGGATCCACTCATAGGTTCATAGGTAGGTACTAGGCTATTGGTCCAAGGGCCTAAGTAAGACTAACCAACAAGGTTCCCAGGTTTATGCCACCCAAGAAAGTTATTTTCCTCTGCCACTGTCGAGCAGAGCCACAGACGTGATCCCCGGGGTGTATTTTCCATTTCCCATCCACTCATCAAGAGTTTTCTTGAAGAGTGCTAATGAGAAACTTTGCTTGACATAGATGGGTAGCTTGTTTCAGAGTATGGGAAGTCTCTGGGACAGGAATCTATCCCTCCAGCATGTCCTGTTTATTTTGGTGACAAGGTTTAGGTCCCAAGAGCATGTAGCTTAGAGGGATTGGGATTTCTTTAGGTGTAGCATGTCCAACAGCTCTGGGTTTGACATAGCTTTATATGTTAGGCAGAGATCACCTCAGAGTAGGTGATATGCTATGGAGGAAAGCTGGAGTTTTTTGAGACAGTCAGTGTAGGGCATCTGTTTGAGGCCAGTAATCCTCTCTGTGAGGTACTTCTGTGGCCTTTCCAGCTGCTACAGATGTCTTGTGAGGTACATTCCAAAAGGGGCATTGTACTCTATAATGGGTCTAAAGAGTGTCAAGTAGAGTGGAACAATGACCTGTTTTTTCCTGGATGAGAACCCTTTTGTGATGAGGTGTGCCACGTTGAAGGACATCCTGACTACTGTGGTGATGTGATTATGAAAGGAGAGACTACTGTCCACCTGGGTCCCAAGGTCTCATCACACATTCGGTGTAAAGTAGACTGCTGCCTATGTGGTAGTTCATGGGTACAGAACCAAAGGGGATGACAATGCACTTTTTGGCATTGAGCTTGAGGCCATGGCTCTGACACCAGGTATCTGTCTCAGTGAGGCCCTTCTGTAGGATGTCCACATCATTTGGGGACTCTACTATGGCTCCTAGTTTGCAGTCATCTGCGAACTTCATTAGCCAGAGGCCTTCTGTGTTAGCCTGTACTTCAGAGAAGTAGATACCAAGCAGGAGAGGTCCCTGGACTGAACCCTGTGGTACTCCACTTGTCACTGGTTTGAAGTCAGATTTGGAGTCTGCAACTTTTACAGTGTGCCTTCTGTAAGTGAGCCACTTGGCAACCCATCTTGTGACATAGGGATTTATACCTAGTTTAGTGGGTTTAGCTATAATTCCAGAATGGGGGATAGTGTCAAAAGCCTTGACGAGGTCAAGATAGGCTGTGTGAACCACCTTACCCTTGTCTAAGGCTTTGGGGACTGCCACAAAGAAGTCGATCAGGTTCATGAGGCATGATCTGCCTTTCACAAACCCAAACTAGGTGGGGTCCAGAGTTTGAAGGTTACCAATGTCTTTGTTTGAGTTCCATGATGATACGTTCCATAGCCTTGCAGACCAGGCTCATCAGGCTAATGGGGCAGTAGTTCCTGGGGTCCGTGGTGGCTCCCCCTTTGTGGAGTGGGATAACTGTCACTGTGCACCATTCAGTGGGCACAAAGCCTGAGGTGAGGCTATGATGGAACATGGTACTTTGGTGGGGTGCCAGTTCGTTCTGTAGTTCATGTAGAATGCAGCCTGGGATGGTGTCAGGTCCCATGGATGCTGTTTTCTTGGCTTTGGAGAGTGTGGTTTTTACCTGTGCAGCCGTGATTACAGGAACTCTGCATTCTTCCGGTATAGAGATGGACCCTTTAGGGGGTGAGAGGTGGGTAAAGTTAGCACTGAACCTATCTGCCAGGATGTTGGCAATATCAGTTGGTTCTGTATATTTAGTGCCATTGTGCTGTAACTCAGAGCAGATCTAAGTGTTGCCATTGAGATTCTTGACATAGCTATAGAATGCTTTGTGGTTGTCTTTAGAATCGGTGGCAATTTTGTTTTTGTAACTAGCTTTGGAGGATATTATGAGGGATCTCAGCTTCTTACTGAGGCTGACCAGTGTTCTCAAACTTTCAAAACAAAGGAGAGTACACTCTGCACCTTTTAGATGCTCGTAGACAATTACATTTCTATTTGCACAGGACATCACAATTCAGAAAGTCAGATCAGCTCTTTATCTCATATTCATACATTAGGAAAGGTCAACCAGTTTCTAAGGTAACACTGTCTAACTGGATATCACCATGTATATCTTTCATATACAGTTCCAGTGAAAAAACTATCTCTATTCCTATTAGATTTCATTCTACCAGGTCAGTTGCTACTTCAGTGGCTTTCCAAGCCAGATTGCCCTTAGACAATATCTTTGCTGTAATAACATGGGCTAAGCCACATACCTTTATTACTCACTACAAGTTGGATTTGGCCTCTAAGAGTAGAGCATCCTTTGGTTCAATGGTTCTGAGGAATATTCTCCCATGAGCCAACCAAGAATTAGGTAGCTAGGGACGCGGTCCCATCAGTGAGAATAAAGACAAGATTGACAATATCACATAAAGAAGTTATGCATAAAAATGTAATCATTTATTTGTGTATATCAGTTTGTTGTGTTTGTTTACATCTGTGTAAAAATCTTTTTGTGTTTAATTTGTTTTAAACTGTAAAAATTTAACAGTTTGTTGAATGTGTTTTTTGGAGCTTTTCTCCCCGGGCCTCCGCTGAAAATGAACATGCATCCAGTCGGACTATTCCGGTAAGCAAATGTAAAATAAAAATAAATAAATAAATGTACTTACTATAGCATTCCATGTATGTTGTCCATCTCGTTCTTTATTTTCACAACCCCCCCCCCCCGGGAGACTGAGTAGCTCTAATTGGGAATTTATAGGACTCTACAGCCTCTGAGGGTATATCTTGTGTAATGTGTTTAAGTTAGATACTTTTTGTAATGTATGCTTCTAGTCAGTGCTGAAGGGCAAGCAAGATCTGGGGTTATAGAACAGTTGCATTATGGGTAGGGAAAAATGCCCACGAACTTTGCTGAGGACCTTGAGCTTATGTAATGGCCAAGACGGATCCGACTCATCAGTGAGAATAAAGGATGAGATGGACAGTACACATGGAACATTACAGTAAGTACATAACTTCTTTTTTCATCTGTGAACATTACAAATTTATGATTATATAACCTCCTTGTTTTTCCTTTTAACTTGCACATATCTTGTCCAATATAAAAAGAGTCATGAACTTGACTCTCGGTGCCATGCATGCCCTTTTCTGTACCTGAATGAGGGACATCCAGAGTGAACTAAGAGGAAAGCACATACTCCAAGTGCAGAAATTCAAGATCAATAAAAAACTAGCCGATAGCAGAGTACTTGAGAGGATGAGTATGCAGGTGCTTGCCTACTGCAAGGTTGCACTCTCAAAAATCAGTTGGTACAGTGAGTCCACACATGTTGTATTCATTACAACATGACAGACCTAATATATGTTTTATTGGTATGGTAAGAATGTTACGGATGAGTAATACCCTGTATGATTAATATGAAATGATATCAAAGGAGGCAGACTAATGGCTGTTTTATATTATTCAGCCGATCTACAGTCTACAATTATTTGCGTTCAATTTTTGTACATGCAGTGGTATTACTGTACTGTTCTTTTAAGTAATACATCATGGTACTGACATGGAATTTCATAGTTTACCCACAGTGGGTAGTAGTGTTTGATCATGAGGTGAAGAGCAACTGAAGAAATGCAGTCCCTTTCCTGTAGAACACGGAAGTTGTGAATTACCCCTAAGAATACCATGATATAAAAAAAAGTCTTAACTTTTTCAGATAATTACACTGTGCATTGCAACTTTATTTTTCTTCCATGTCTTTTCAGTGATGACAGACTTGGGAACTGTTTAGTAATGCACTGCGTATGAGTGTGGCTGTGTATATGCTGCTACTTGCAATGTACTTCCCACTGCATTTTCTGTCACTGTATCTTATTTATTTTGTTGTGCTGGAAGTTTTAACAATGGAAAGAGTTTTTGTGTACGTGCTGTCTTGGCTTCAGATGGTGTGCTGGCATTTATTCAGTTTGGACTGAAGTAACTCCTCCAGCTCTCAGAAGCTGTCGATTGATGTGGGTTACGAGAGTACATGCATTTAAAAGTATGTATACATTCCCTTTTGTTAAATACATTTCATGCTTGGTTATATATTGTTTTCAATCACTATTCTTTTACAGCCAGCACAGGTACATTTCTTTTGAATATTAAAAATGCTTACTTTGTTGTGTTTTAATAGGGTTATGCTTTTCAAACAGGATTTTTTTCTTGATCTCTCTCTCTCAGTTTAGAGAGGTTGCAAAAAGCATGTCCATAGTGTTTCTTATTTTGGTAAATGTGCAGTAATTGAATTTGTTTGTGTAGGATAATTCTGAAGTATTTAACATATAAGTTTTGTACTTATTTATAAGAATTATTTAGGTAGTTAGATTAATATATATATATATATATATATTTTTTTTCTTATTATTTTTTTATATAGGTTGTTGGAAATGATTATAGAATAATTCTATGTACACAATTTTCAAATGGTATTCAAATTGTTGTTTTTATTTTTAAAGGTTGTCTTTCTTTAACATTGGGTAGGAAAGGTTTAAATGGTTGACTATTTAATTAATTGAATGATTGGGAATGTTTGCTCACTATTTAAGCATGGATGGAAGATTGTTTCAGCAGACTCTGAGGATACCAGTTTACTGGTGAAAGCGCTTAGTCTGTTATCTTTGCTGAAATAAAAGGATTTCGCTTCGTATTGGATGTAATTTCTTCCTTGATTGCAGTGGTGGAGTTTTGTTCTTGTTAATTCGTTTTGGATCCTGATTTTGGTGTCCTGGTGTTTGTTTTACTCTTTCGTTCCATCCAGCATTTTTGTAGGGGGTTGCAGAAGATATGGAGGATATCCTCAAAGAATTGACCAATGTACTTGGCAAATTGGTCAAGGTATACGGGGAAGTGAAATCGCAGGCTAACGTGAGTGCGGTTAGTCCAACGGATTCCGAAGTGCGGTTGTTTACACTGCACTCCAATGACAGTATTACACCGGGGCAAAGAGTTGCTCAATCTGGTACTTGTACCGGTGATTCTAGCAATGGTCAAAGAGGAGAGAATTCGGAGGAACCGGGGTGTTCCACACAGCTGAACGGTGTTAACCGTATACGTGGACTTGGTTCCTGGTTCGAGGCACCCAGCTTTGAAAGTAATTTGGAAGCGCCGGAAGCCCCGGAACTACGAGGAATCAACGGTCGAGCACAGCAGCATTATCCGCTTTCACTTAGAGAGCAGATTTATAAATATGAAAAACTTTGTCGTAAGTACAGAGCAATGCAACTTGACAATTTATTTCTTAACAAATCTAAAGAGTTAAAGCAAGTTCCAAGAGGGCTTCGGTTGTGGAAGCTGCCCATGGGGATTGACATAGGTTCGGAAGGTTTTAAAGAACTAGTAGCCCTTTTCGATAATACAGGTATGCAAATGCTTGATATCATCATTCGCAATAATAATAGTAAATTGATAGTACTACAGGAAGAAATCAGTTTTTTGCACACAAGTATTACTACGGACTTGTTATTTTTTGACTATAAGAACAACTTTGATAAAGTTATTCAAAAAGTGGACAGTTTTGTCTCTAAGAGCAAAGTCACGAAACACAAGAAACTTTTTAGAGACACACAAGAATACCACAAGGGGTTAGCATACCCACCTGGTACTAAAGGTTTTATTGTTGAAACTAGCAAGTCCAGGTTAACTACGGAGGGAGGATTTGAATCAATGGCTGCTTCTACCATTGATGAGGAAGATGGCGTTTTTTTAGAAAACGAAAATCTCCCTCGCAGGTCGAAGAGACTCCTCAGCAAAGGGTACCAAGGGAGGGTCGATGCGAATTATCTCCCACCGAGGAGAGGGAATCGACGTTAACAATGGACTATTACCATCAAAATGACTTTATTGTAGACTTTAACTTGCGTTTTGTGTTGGATTCTTTTTTACATGACAGTGATATGGTTGACAGAGGTAGGAATGAATGGTGTGTGAATGGTGACCAAGGACTCTTAATTTCATTTGTAAATGATGATAGTAACCAGAGTTCTATTGTTGTTTCCGATGTTGATGGAATCGAAAGTAATGAGCATTTAGTTAATACTCAAGTGTCCATTTTTGAAAATGAAAACTTAAGCATTGTGAATGAACCTGGCATTGATACTAGAATTGTTGTTGAACCAACAGTTAACCAGTTAGACGCCATTGTAAAAATGGAGGGGCCACAACTGAAATGTGAGGTATTAAAAAGTGGAGGTTTTGTAATATACAACTATACAGAAATGGAGATTGGTAAGGTACACTTTGAATTTTTTAGTAAAGGGATTAGTTTTGTCCCTAGTTACAAAATAGATATAACACAGCTGTTGGTCAATTTGAAGTTTTACACGAGGAAATTAAATTTACATCTATATTTTTCAAATCTAGGGGTGACCTCAGCCAAATCAAGTTCTGTAGTTGTTGCCACAAAAATGAAGAGAAAAAGTATTTTTATGCCCCCCTCAAATGTTGACATCAATACATTTGAGCAAATGGTGGAACGTGATTTTCGTAGACTATGTGCACAACAAAACCATTTAAAGGATAATTTGACTGTTGAAGAGAGGAAGGTTATTAATGACCTCACAGAGACTAATGAATATAGGTGTATGCGCCCTGACAAGGGGGGAGGAATGGTCATCATGGGTAAGATGGATTATCATGGAAGTATGATGAAAATGCTAAGTGATATAGAAACATACACCAGAGCATCAAGACATGAGATCAATAGGGCATACAGTAAGATTGATTTATTCCTACTTGACGCAATGTATCAAGGTGTCATTAACGAGGATGAATTTGACTTTTTGAGCGTCAAGTTTCCTAAAATACCTGTGTTATTTGGAATCCCCAAGACACACAAGGGCCTTGAACAGCTTGCATTTAGACCCATTGTGTCAGCTAGGGGCTCCAAGACAGAACCTATGGCAGCCTTGTTTGATCAGCTATGTAAGAAGGTAGTAGTGGAAACACCACATATCATTAAAGATTCCTGGCATTGTCTCGAGAGGATTAGGTCAGTCAGTGAAGTGGATATAGAGACATATGGTTTCTTAACCATTGACGTAGTTAACCTCTTTCCAAGTATTCCTCATGACGAGGGTATTGAATTATTCCAAGAAAGTTTGGTGAACAGTAAAAGTTTTGATCTTGGGAGGCTTAACCTAGTTTTGGATTGTATGAGATTCATCTTGGCCGGCAACTTTTTGACATTTGAAGGGGAAACTTACCAACAGACTAAAGGTGTGGCAATGGGGGCCCGATGTGCCCCCGTTTTTGCCAACCTGGTATTGTTGGCATGGGAAAGGAGGTTTATTTTATCATCAGTATTCAATGAACACATAGTGTTATATAGTAGGTTTTTGGACGACATCCTAATTCTTTGGAAAGGTACAGAAGAAGAAGTTCTTGAATTTATGGCCCACATTAACCAAGTGACTGAATTTTTCAGGTTTACATACACTTGGCATGTGACAACAACAAATTATTTGGATGTTTGTATTTTTAAGCATGAAGGTAAACTAGTCAGTAACATTTATAGAAAACCTAGCTTTTCGAATTCTATGCTACATTTCACCAGTTGCCATCCCTTCCACCAAAGAAAGGGTGTGATTAAAGGGCAAATGGTGAGGCTTTCTAGGTTGGTTAGTAATGATGACATATTCAAGAAAGAAATGTATGTCTTGATTGGGTTATTCCTTGAAAGGGGATATCCCTTAAAACTATTATTAAAAACAAAGAAAGAAATATATAGAAAAAGGAGGACGACATATACCCCTATATTGAATGGGGAGGGTACATTGGTAACAACGCATGTAATAAACAAGGGATTGATTGATAGTGAGGGAGATAGCCTCACTTTTGTGTTAAAATTTAATGATATGGCCAAAGAGTTCTGTGAAAGTATAAGGGTTAATTGGAACCACTGTATTAACGAGCAAATCAGACAAGTTTTGGGTGGTTCCCCAAAAATTGTTTTCAGTAGAGGAAACAATATTAAAAACATCATGGAAAGAGAGAAAAAGGGTTACAACAGATCCAGGATGAGTAAATGTGGGAACTGCAATTCTTGTAGATTTATTGCTGAAGGAAGTTATGTATGTGTGGTGGGGTTCGCACGAACATTGGCATGCCCGGGACTGTGCAATTGTAACACTAGGAGCTGTGTTTATATAGCATCTTGTGTGTCATGTGATGCTTACTATATTGGCATGACCACACGAAAGCTACGGGAAAGAATTAGTGAACACACTAGAAGTATAAAGAACAAGGATACACATAATGCTTTATACCTGCATAGTAGGGTGTGTATTAATTTTACGAAATTCTTGTTTTTTATTATTGATAGGGTACTGCCCTTTTCCCCTGGAGACATCAACAATAGAGTTGCGGTATTGGAATCAGAGTGGCAGATGAGATTGAATGCCACCAGATTCCCTGGTCTGAATGACCATATTTCTTTAAAGCCTCACCTCAAATGGAAAGCTAGCATAATTTGATGGAGGAACAGTGGACAAGGAATATTGTCCACTGGTTTCACGGTAGAATTTTTGCATAGAAGGATGGATTAATCTTAGGTAAAATGCCTTTATTGTGGTTTACTGTGTTGACAATATTGAAAATCGAGTCGTTTCATTTAGAAACAACATTTAGTTATTATAGACCTAAGTTCTGAACAATGCTGTAACGGATTTAATCAACAAGATTTTAATTATATAATATAATTCATGGTTTATATATATATATTTACACACAATAATAATACATTTTTTCTGACAAGACAGATGTGTATAATTTATGTAGTATATTATACATGTATATCGTACAAATATTTCAATGGATTACATTCATGAGTTTAACACAAATTTTGTATAAAATTTTGTAAAAAGTATTTAACATATAAGTTTTGTACTTATTTATAAGAATTATTTAGGTAGTTAGATTAATATATATATTTTCTTATTATTTTTTTATATAGGTTGTTGGAAATGATTATAGAATAATTCTATGTACACAATTTTCAAATGGTATTCAAATTGTTGTTTTTATTTTTAAAGATTGTCTTTCTTTAACATTGGGTAGGAAAGGTTTAAATGGTTGACTATTTAATTAATTGAATGATTGGGAATGTTTGCTCACTATTTAAGCATGGATGGAAGATTGTTTCAGCAGACTCTGAGGATACCAGTTTACTGGTGAAAGCGCTTAGTCTGTTATCTTTGCTGAAATAAAAGGATTTCGCTTCGTATTGGATGTAATTTCTTCCTTGATTGCAGTGGTGGAGTTTTGTTCTTTTTAATTCGTTTTGGATCCTGATTTTGGTGTCCTGGTGTTTGTTTTAATTCTGAATTTAGTATGCTAATGCTGACTGGTAGGCCCAAGCAGTGTTTCAGTTTTTGAATATTAACCACGGTGCCAATGTATCATAATCTTTTAACATTAATAGACCAGCTAATGAGTAATTTACATTTTAGTAAACTGGAATATGTATGAACCATATTCTTTCAAATGTTATATTAGTTATGGTCCAGTGATCTGGACTATAAGTATAAAATATCCTGTGATGGTAAATGTAAAATGTGTTAGGATGCTATAAGATTTTTTGACAGGATCTGCATTTATGAAACATCATAACAGACTTTATGCCTAAGAATTTAAAAGCATAAATGCAACAGCTGTGTAAAAGGCTCTCTCTATCTTTAACATAGCTTTTAACACAAATATTATACATTTCTGTCTTTATTATTTATTAATTTATTGACGAAGCATAACTGTCTGAGTGGGTGGCTCACTGGTCTCTTTCAGCCATGACCACAGCAAAGGCAAACAAAAACATTTACATAAAATAAAGAAATGCAGTGAAAGATACTTTAATAGACAGAGACAGTATTGACAATTCTTGGTGCTCTGTTAGGCACAGGACAATGCAGTGCAAGCAGAAGTATAGAAAAATAAGCAAGATTATTTCACACAGCTGTTTCATAATCAGCAGTATCGAGAGCAAACATATGCATAGAAAATATAACTCAGCAGAGCATTTAGAAGGGAATCTAAAAAACTGTCATCTGTCTCTGAAAACTATGAGAAGGAGAGAGAGAGACTTCTCAGTATGGCACCATCCTGATGGTAAAAAGGCTGTTTCAGAACACCACATTTAGTGCATCAGTGCAGTTTGTGCATGCTTTCACTCTCTCACCATCTACTTTGGATATTTGCCCCCCATCCTATTGTCTGCTTGAGCTAGAGTCCCATAATTCTACAGAAGCTGCCAGCTAGGAAAGATACAACCTGTATCTTCCCACAAGAGAAGGAGAGCTGGAAAGAGCTGCTTAATACATCCCAAGACCTTATGGCACCAAACCTGCTAATCAAACTTGGGTCACCAGCACCACAGATGGGTGCTCTCCCTCTGTACCATTATGTAGCAGTACTGGGCATTTTTGCTGAATCTTGAATGATATGCACTGAGACTGTAATGCCAGCACACTGGCCGAATAGTCAAGGAGCCTCAATCCTCACCACTAGCACCAGTGAGGGGTGTGCACATTGGGGGGATAACAAGTACACACACAGTAAAGTACAATTTCCCTTAAGAGCACACAGAGATCACAGTCAGTCAGTCTGGGGATGGTTTCTCCCTTTCTCTCCAGATCCCCAATAAGACTCCCCACAGGTACAGATATAGGGTCCAGATCTCTGCCTAGTGGTCAAGCTAAAACCTCCAGCACCCTCTCTATCCAACCAATGCTTCATGTCCCTCCCCAAGTAGCTGGCACACAGACACGTTAAGGTTTGATTTAAATACAAACACACAGACACTCCTGGGAAAGGCTGGCACAGGTTCTCCAGCTATGCCCACTTTCTGCACAGACTATAAAGTAGTACTGACTGCCACCAGTCACTGTTATCAGCTACTATAAGGCCCTTCCCAAAGGGTGAACAATTTCACTGTGTAATGTTACTGTTATCCAAATAGTGTGACTGAGCAGCAAGACTAGTGGTGTGGCTTGGACAGTATCACCAAATACACGCAAGTACTCTCTAAGAGCTTAAATTATCACTACACAAAACAGCCACAGTTGAAACATTTAAAAATATTTAATAAATAAAAACACAAAACAAATCTCATCAATTCAACACAGTGCTAATCAAGAGTTCAGAAATCACAGGAACTTTAAAACAATATTGTAGGATAGTCTGACATGACATAAATATAGAAAACAGCTAGACTAATCTGGCTAAATTCCAATCTAAGTGTAAGAGAAACTATGCCCGAAATAACTTTACTTACAAGGCAAAGTGCTGGTGAGTTGTCAGATCCAGATCAAAATACAATGTGCTCAAATCTTTCTCTCTGAGATAGTCTTAAATTGATATACACATCACTATGAGTCATTTCACATTACATCATTTTCATCACTTCTCCTTTAGATCCCAGGCTAACAGAAACTCAAAATTTACATTCCTTTGTAAGCTGCACCTGGTCAGGAAGCCACAGAATAAAAGACACTTTTACATGTAAAGCTTTAGTAATTATCTCTTAAATTAACACAATAGAAAGAATTTGCTAGCCCAGGCATCCTGTCTCCGAGCTTGAGACCAAACACAGTTGGAATTCTTTACTTAACAGCATTATTTCAGCAGGGTCCACTGTGGCTACATTTTTGAAGTTTAGCATATAACACAGTTTTCTTACATTTGTAAAAACAAGCCTGTGGATTATATTAATATTTACAATGACATATAATTATCTATAAAATTCTATCCAGCTGACTCTTGAGAAATATTGCTTGAGAGGGGTAAAATTATCTGAGTATACCTTACCCTATTCCCTGTCTTGACAGCCCATCTGCATTGGCATTGCTAATCCCACTGTGCTGCTGCACTGACATATCATATGCTTGCAACCCTAGACTCCATCTTAGCAACTTGGCATTTTGCTGTCTGGCTCTGTGTAACCATGTTAGGGGATTGTGATCTGTAACTACAGTGAATTTCCTTCCATACAGATAAGGTTAAAGTTTCTGCAGTGCCCACACTATGGCTAGACATTCATTTTCTACAACTGCATAGCATTCCTCCCTGGGTTGAAGCCTATGACTGAGATAAACCACTGGGTGCTCTGCTGCCTCTGAAGAAATCTGGCTAAGTACAGCCACCACCCCATGGTTTAAAGCATCCATCTGCACAACAAATTCTTTGCTGTAATCTGGACTGGCAAACACAGGGGATCCTCCCAAAGCTTCTGGAATGCCTGCTCACATGCTGTGGTCCACACTACCTTATCTGGCTTTCTTTTCCTTGTCAGGTCTGTGAGGGGAACAGTTATGGTACTATAACTGGGGATGAACGTTCCGTAGTACCCTGGTGTCCTAAGAATGCCATCACCTGTTTTTGGTAATAGGTGCAGGCCATGCCTGAATGGCTTCCACTTTGGCAGGTTCTGGTCTTATCTGACCACTCCCCATTCTGTGTCCCAGGTAGGAGACCTCTACCATACCCACCTGACATTTGCTCAGCTTAATGGTCAACCCTGCCCTCTGTAGTCTGCCCAGCACCTCCCTGACATGTTGAAGGTGCTGTTGCACAGAATGGCTGTAGATGGCAATATCATCTAGGTAAGCAAGGCTAAACCCTCTTGCCCCTGCTAGAATATGATCTACCAGCCTCTGGAAAGTCACTGGGGCATTTTTCATCCCAAAGCGTATCTTTGTGAACTCATACAAGGCAAAAGGAGTCACAAAGGCTGACCTCTCTCTAGCACTGGGAGTCAAGGTTACCTGTCAGTAATCCTTGGTAAGATCAATGGCAGTAAGATACTTAGCCCCACCAGCTGCTCTAGGGCTTCAACTGTCCTCGGCATGGGCTAAGCATGTGTGGGAGGGTGGCCTAATGGTTAAGGTGTTTGCCTTACAAACACAAGGTACAGGTTTTGAGTCTCACAAGGGATAATTGGCTAGGCTTAAAATGGCTCGCAAGGGCAGTTAGCCTAGTACTACTCTATGAAACTCTGTGTGACTAATTTCCTGTAGACCACACAGAACCTGGTGCTGCCATCCTTCTTTGGCACCAGCACCACTGGTGAGGCTCAAGGACTGTTGGACTCTGAATTACCTCTAGTTCCAACATTTCCTGTATCTCCTCCCTCATAGTCTGTTTGACTATATCAGACCACCCTATAAGGGGCCTGCCTAATAGGCCTTTGGGATCCTGTATCCACCTGGTGCTGCACCATGTGGGTACACCCTGGTTTCCCAGTGAACATGTCCCCAAATTCCTGTAACACTGCTCAGATTTCTTGAACCTGGATAGGATATAGCTGCTGGGACATTGCTACCCCTTCCACTGAGGTGTCAGTCCGAGCCTAACTGAGGAGATCAGTCACCAGCTGTCCCTCAGACTGCTCCTGCAATCCACTGCAAATATTCAGCACAAGGGCCTCCCTATCATGGTAAGGTTTCATCATGTTAACATGGTATAATTTGTACTCCTGCCTTCTGCCTAGCAGTTTTACTGTGTTGTTAACATCACTGACCTTCCTTAACACCTTGTAGGGTCCCTCCCAGGCTGCTTGCAGCTTGTTGTGTCTGACAGGAATGAGAACCATTACCTGCTGCCCTACAGCATACTCTCTAGCTCGAGCATTACTGTCATACCATACAACATTCTGTTGTTGGGCTTCTGCTAGGTTCTCCTGGGCCAAGCCCATGAGTTCCCTGAGCCTTGTCCTGAGGTTTAGGACATATGCCACAACAGACTCTTTGTGAGATTCACACTCACCTTCCCACTCATCATGAATTAAATCTGGAGATCCATCACTCTATGCCCGTATAACAACTCAAAGGGTGAAAAACCTGTGAATTCCTGGGGAACCTCTCTGTAAGCAAACAACAAATGGGGCATATATTTGTCCCACTCCCTCCTAAACTGGTTTGCAAATCCCCGTAGCATGGACTTGTATAGTTTTTAACCTCTCAACAAGACCATTAGACTGGGGATGGTAGGGGTGGTCCCTAGGTGCTTCACTCCACAGTACTTCCACAGACAAGCCAGCAGGTCTGACATGAAATTGGCACCTCTGTCAGTCAGTATTTCTTTTAGGAAACCTATCCTGCTGAAAATCACTAACAAGGCATTTGCCACCTTCTTCTCCTCAATGGAGGACAAAGCCACTGCCTCAGGGTATCTTGTAGCATAATCTACTACCACTAGGATATACTTTTTCCCTGTGGAACTTGGGGTACTCACAGGCTTCACAATATCCATAGCTACCCTCTGAAATGGCTCCTCAATCACAGGCTAAGGCATCAAAGGAGCTCTCAGCTTGTCTCCTGCCTTGCCTACCTTTTGGCACTGCTCACATCTCTGGAAATCCCAGGCCAATAAAAGTTGTACATAATACATCTCTTTGCACGTTTTATGTCCCTATGACCTGCAAAGGTCATAACATAGGCTATGGATAGAAGTGCCAGAAGGTAGGCTCTAGGCACTAACATCTGCTGTATTCTCTCAACTTCCAGCCTTCCCTCAGGGGTACACTCTCTATACCTTTGTCCCAGTATACAGATTCCACCTTCCCTTGAGAATCAGGTGCCTCACTAGCTACCTGCCTCAGGCCTTGTAATATAGGGTCTGAGAGCTGAGCCTGTCTCAACTCTCTCTTTGTAACCCTTCCCAGCTACTCTTCCATAGGAAATCTGGTATCCTCTGACAGCGGTGCCTCACTGTCAGCCTGGGTACTACTACTCACCTCTACCTTTGCAGTCACTCTGTCCAAGGGAACATCAGTACCCACAAGCAGCTGTGGCTCCTCTTCAGTCTCACTGCCACAGCATAGCTCTCTCCCTGAAGTGACCACTTCACCAGTCTTGGCTGCAATTATGTGGTCTGACTGGGTCTCCCACAGGCTACCAGACCCATATGCTTGTCTTCAAGCCTGACTGCATGTTACTACATAAACAAATGCTACTGCCTCATCAAAATCCTTCCCTATCAAGACATCTGCAGGATGGTAGTTTGGCACCCCTGTTGTCTCAAGACAACCTACTATTGGCATTTTGTCTTTCCCACTTACAAGCTCCCTCACCTTTTGTTCCCCACCTTGCTTCTCTGGACATCTATATGCCACATGGCCCCATAGGTTGCATTCAAAACATTTAGCCCTAGGTCCTGGATGTGTACCTGTATAGTGGCTTCCCCTGCTACTGTCAGATTCTGTTGGGGCAGTCTGGGCTGCCCACCATGGGTTCCATTTAGACCCATGAGCAGCACTGGGTGTCCCTTTCCTGTGCAGTAATGCCCTGCTTGCTAGGTATAGATCTCCCTTCTTCCCCAACTCATCTGAAGTAGCGCATTGTCTATCAGCTAACCACATCTTCATGTCATCAAGCAAAGTACTAGGGGCTTGTTCCTTCACCAAAAGGTCTGCCAGCCCTTCAAACATAGTGACCTGACATCCACACACCCACCTATGAAAATAAGTGCTCCGTTCAGCAACATATTCACACAGTTTCATCTGTCTTGCATCTATGCTCATGAACCTTTTTCCTATAAGCTTCTGGTGTTAGCTTAAAATTTCTAGCAAACAATTCTTAGCAGTATAATAAAAAAATTCATGATCAGATAATTTAGACAGCACAGCCACAGCTTTACCATAAAGTAAGGGGGTCAGGAACCGTATCCAGAGCCTTTGGTCAACATCATACTATTTATATACCCCTTCAAACATATGGATGAAACTATCAAAATTATCCCCCTCTGTAAACTGCGGAAGAAATTTACTGACCTTTTGTGCTTCTGGGGTCCAGTTACTCCCTTTCCCATTAACTTCAAGACTCTGGCGAAGAGTCAGCATCTCCTTTCCATGCTGCCTCTGCCTCTCCTTCTCCTTCTCAGCTTCCAGGCATAGCAGTTTCTCATTCCCCTCAACCTGTAGATGTCTCAGTCTCTCTGCTGCTTCGGTTTCCAAATGCCTGGCCTTCAACTCAAGTTTCTTTAGCTCCAGATGGATTTTTAAGTGCTCTGCAGAAAGGTTGAGCTGTTCATTCCCTGAGTGTTGTACATCACCAGAGCTGGTTTGATCATCCTCCTGGTGGCTATTCTGTGATGTAGCTGTGACTAAACCTGCAGTCATGTCTGCTTTAGTCAGATTTCAATGCACCAGTCCTTTAGCCTGGCACATCTCAGCCAACTGGCTCCTTGTCAGTTTGCCATACTCCTCTGCTGACATGCTTGCCTGATCTACCTGACTAACTAAGCTAACAAAAGAAATAAAACAATTGTGATCTGAACACTGAATGTTCACTGCATGGCTGATTTAGAGTACAAAAACACCTTTAGTGATCACAGTACACAAGCTACAGGAATTCACTATCCACACCACTACAAGCCAATTAGTATGTGATGTGGCTAACTCACCACTATCAAACAATTAATATTTGATGTAGATATCCCACCACTGCCAAACAATGAATATGTGACACCCATGTACTGGCCCAGTAATCAAGGAGCCTCAGTCCTCACTACTAGTACCAGTGAGGGGCATGCACACTGGGGGGATAACAAGTACACAGTAAAGTACAATTTCCCTTAAGAACAAACAGAGATCACAGTCTGTCTGGGGCTGGTTTCTCCCTCTCTTTTCATTTCCCCAATAAGACTCCCCACTGGCACAGCTATAGGGTCCAGATCTCAGCCTAGTGGTCAAGCTAAAACCTCCAGACCCTCTCTGTCCAACCAGTACTGTGTCCCTGCCCAAGTTGCTGACACACACACACACACACACACACACACTCTAAGATTTGATTTAGATACAAACACACAGACATTCATGGGGAAGGCTGGCACAGGTTCTCCAGCTATGCCCACTTTCTGCCCAGACTATAAGGTAGTACCATCTGCTACCAACCACTGTTATCAGCTACTATAAGACCCTTCCCAAAGGGTGACCAATTTCACTGTGTAATGTTACTGTTATCCACACAGTAAGTGTGACTAAACAGCAAGACTATTGGAGTGGCTTGGACAGTATCACCAAATACATGCAAGTACTCTCTAAGAGCTTAAATTATTGCTACACATAACAGCCACAGTTGAAAAATTTTAAAATATTTAATAAATATTAAAAACACAAGACAAATCTCATCAATTCAACACAGTGCTAATCAAGAGTTCAGAAATCACAGGAACTTTAAAACAATATTTTATGATAGTCTGACATAAATATAGAAAACAGCTAGACTAATCTGGATACATTTCTAAGAGAAACTATGTCCTAAATAACTGTACTTACAAGGCAAAGTGCTGGTGAGTTGTCAGATCCAGATCAAAATGTGCAAATCTTTCTCTCCGAAATAGTCTTAAACTGATATACACATTACTGCTGAGTCATTTCGCATTACATCATTTTTATCATTTCTCCTTTAGTTCCCAGGCTAACAGAAACTCAAAATGTACATTTCTTTGTAAGCTGCACCTGACCAGGAAGTCACAGCAATAAAAGACACTTTTACATGTAAACCCTTAGTAATTATCTCTTAAATTAAGACAATAGAAAGACTTTGCTAGCCCAGACATCATGTGCCAAGCTTGAGATAAACACAGTTGGAATTCTTAACAGCTTTCTTCCAGAAGGGTGCACTGTGGTTACGTTTTTGAAGTTAAGCATGTAACACAGTTTTCTTACATTTAGTTTTCTTACATTTGTAAAAACAAGCCTGTGGATTATATTAATATTTACAATGACATATAATTATCTACAAAATTCTATCTGGCTAGGCTGGCAGCCTTCACAGAGACATTTTCAGAGGTAGTAGAGCACTGATAATATTAAGGTTCTTGGTCCCATTTTCATAGTAAGCACCTAAATATTAGAGCAAATGAGATTCAGTGGTATCCTTTTAATTTTCTCTTATATGTGTTGACTTTTCCTGTCTATCTTATTAACAAAAATGGTGTATATCTCACTCATTATCTATAGTACCTTCTGTCTGTCTATTTATTTATTGGTATTTGTTTAGCAAGAAAGTCTGACAGGACCGTGCAACACATCTTTTCAGCAGAGGCCTGGGGAGAAAGGCTTCATACAAAAAAAAAAAAAAAGAAAGAGAATGACGTAGGATAAAACCTAGATGATACATAACAAAATTAAAAGGTTATGCAAATTAATAAACAAGGACAAATGAAAAATAAAAAGAATTGTAGAGTAAGATAAAAGTGGCCAAAGTATAGGAAATTAGGAGGCTGACATATAGCAGTAGGGAAATGATCAGAATATTACAAAAAAATGAAGTGCTAAAGTGAATGTTGCAGAGATGACAGGATAGCTAGAATGAGAGCAATCACACAGGCAATCAGAGAGTAGAAGTGATGTACTCTAGAAGGGGGAATACTATTAGTGAGCTGTTCTGTTAGGAATATAGCATGCTATATTTATAAAGGTGACGTATTGTCATTTAATTTATAAAACTATTACAGAAATACGCAAACGTGATCATACATCTTTTTGGAGTTAGCTGTTATTAACTGTTGCTGCTTCACTCTGATAATGTTGTCATCTGGTAGTTCCAGCACAGCTCACTGCAGCAAATGAGTTATACTGATGTGACCTGTCAAAAGAACTCGAGGGCTGCTAATTGGCACTGCTAGATGAACTGTAACCTGTAGTTCATGAGTATTCTAAAACCTGCTGAGCATGTTAATTCTTGACTTCTGATGTGTTAAGTGGATATTTTGATTATGGTTTCTTGGCTTAAAAATACCACTAGCTCTGCATAGTCAGAAACTGGGTTTATTTGCGAAAGATGTTGTGGTTTGCATTTTGTAAAAAAGTATAATTAATATACACCACACTTTCATATAAAAGCTCGCTCTCTCACACTCACTCACACACACATACCACACTGATATGCATCCACCTTGTGAGATGTATGTGCAACATTTTCATCCATCTTTTGGAAAGTGAGTACATTTGAGAGAATATATTTTTGTATGTCCATCCTGGCATTGTTTTGTAGGGGTCCATCCTAGGACCTCTCCTCTTCTCTTTATTCATAAATGACTTACATGCAGCAATACCTCAAGCTACATGTATTCAATATGCAGACGACTCAACACTCATATGCTCTGCTAACACCTCCCCTGAACTACAAACCCTAACACAGAATGTATTTAGCACAGTTGTGGCATGGTTCTTGAAACGCTGCCTCCTTTTGAATGCCAATAAAACCAAACTCCTGCTCTTTAGGCCTAATATTAAGTCTCCCCTCATAGACTTCTCTATTACTTCCAACAATGGCACACATATAGCCCCTGACTCTACCACTAAGCTATTAGGTATTATAATTGACAATAACCTCCCTTTTGATAATCACATTAATAACACTATTAAAACCGAATAGAAAACTCGGCTCCTTATATAGAATTAAAACCTTTTTAACTCCACAGGCCAAAATCACACTTGCTCACTCTCATCTTATTTCTACTCTTCTTTATGCTTCATCCATATACACTAACCTAAAGAAAAATAACCTCACTAAACTAGCAAATGCATACTATAGCATTGCTAGATTTGCCCGAAACCCATTTAGAACTCACCACTGTCAGAATCTACAACAACTAGACTGGCTAGAACTAAAAAATACACTATTACTCTCCCAACTTACCTTTGTTCATAGGATATTTTACCAACAAAAAAATACCCGTATACTTTCTGACCTTATTTCTCCCTATTCTAACCTAAATTCTTTACGCTCCTCTAATAAACTTCTTGTGAAGTTAAGCAAGTCCAATAACATAGCAGGTGACTCACTTTTCTCCAACACTATAGGTAAATACTGGAATCTTCTACCGACCACTCTAACTTCTACCTCGTCACCCTTCCTCTTTAAACAAAAGCTCAAACAACATCTAAAAACACTCTGGCTATGCCCATGCATCAATCCTGACTAATCTTATGATTCTACTAATTACTCTTCTCTGAATCACCCTCTCTCACCTCTCTCTACTCACTCTCCTTGAGTAGACATTCTCTAAATCACCCTTGTTAATTAGCCTCTGTTATGAATTTATATAGAACTCTCTATGGTTTATACTTACTTAATTAATTAGACTCTTCATGAATGTTTTACTAAAGTATAACTCCCCTATCTTGTACTGTAAAGAAAATTAGAGTAAGTGTCCTTCCTAATATATATTTTCAACTACTATAATCTAGATTAAACCTTATTTCTGTTGGTATTTTACTAACTACTTACTTTCTTTATGTAAATGACTTGTTTGTACTAACTTCAATGTGAAGCTTTTCTCCCCGGGCCTCTGCTGAAAATGGAAATGTATCCAGTTGGACTAGCCCGGTAAACAAATATAAAATAAATAAAATAAAATGTGGTATAACTTCTGATCGTATATCTAATGCAAGCAGGTAGTATGTCAGTTTATAAACTTTTCACACTAAATTCATTCATCCTGCTGATCCCCCCTAATTACTGTGCATCATTATATGTAATATACACACAAAACAACATTCAGTCCATCTTTACACACCATTCACTAATGCTGTGGCTGCCTGCTAGAATGGTAACCTTAGCTCATGTTTACGCATATATATATATATATAATTGTATGCAAGCACTATGACTGTACAACATCAGTCACTACATGTCTCAATAAAGAATTAGATAAGATATGCAAAAAATATGAAATAAATTAAGCTGTAATTTCATCTAATATACAGCTATAACATTTTTATGGCACATACAATAACAGGCATGAGTCCTGTGAAGTGTCTGATGCTGTTTAGAATACAGTCATGGTGTATACATAAATATATATATATATATATATATATATATATATATATATATATATATATATATACACACAGTTAAATAATCAAAATACTGAAAGATTGAACTTAACATTGATTACAGTACATCAAACATTTAAAACACTGAAGCTTAAATTCACAAACTCTCTTCTTCCAGTCTGTTAACCCAATATCCAAAGGCTATACTTGTTGAGAATAGTGGTAGTGTTAATGGAAGTGTTTTCTAAGGTCTAGTGCAGTGTTAAGATTAGCAAGTATTAGTATGGTAGAGCAAGGCTATGTGCATACATGCACACAAAACACAGAACCACTTTACTTGACCCTAAAATTTACACATGCCCAAAACTCTTCATACACTATTCCCTAACCTAATCCCAATCCACATATCTTCATGCTTGCACATACAACCCCCCCAATCTCCACATACACACTAACCTTAAAAACCTGTGCATTCACTATTATGCATACTCAACATTCAGGTCACACACAACAAGCATTAGATATTATAAAGATTTGACTCTTTAAATGTAACCCCCTCCACACACACACACACACACACACACACATATATATATATATATATATATATATATATATATATATATATATATATATATATATATATATATATATATATATATATATATATATATATATATATATATATATATATATATATATATATATGTATATATATATATATATATATATATATATATGTATATATATATGTATATATATATATATATATATATATATATATATATATATATATATATTACTGCTGGTGCATCTCTCTGATAAAGTACATTAATATGTAAATACACACATCCTAGGGCTATTTGCATCAGAAATCAGAAAATACTATAGTTACCAACAGTCAATCTGCAGATCAAATAGCGAATAAAAGATTTTTTTTTTGCTCCGGTACCCTTCCTGGCTCCCTCCCTCCCAGTTCACTCTGCTGCTCTATTTTTTATTTTGTTTTATTCTCTTATCCCTGAGGGGAAGATCAAGCTACTATAGTGTAGTGCCATTATTCTCAGGAAGACCAAGATTTTTCCTAGTCCTAATGCCCTCACCCAGTGTGATGGTTTATCTGCTGTCTCGGTGCTATTTCACAGTTCTGTGCTACACTTATTGATTTGTTTGAATTTATCACTGTTTTTCAGCCTCTGCTTGTTAAAGAAATGCCATCTGTTTGTTACTGTACTGATGTTAGTTCGTTTTAACAGGACCCTGATATTTCCTAAACTCCTCTGATACTGTAAAAGCTGTTCTGAATTTACCAAAGTTCTCCTGCGTTTGCCAAAATATTTCTGAGTTTCTAGAAGTTTTATTACATTTGCACACATTTTTCTGTATTTGGGAACATTTCTCAGAGTTTAACTTATTTCCAATGATTCCTGATGCTGCAGGAGTTCTGCCTTTTGTTGTAAAGCATCTGTCACTGCACTAGAGCTCAAAATCAATTAGCTTTACATTAAGAGGGTTTTATTCTGCACTCTGGTGGGAGCAGAGGGCTGATTCAACCCATCTGAGTTGGGAACTGCTGGTGGAAGGCTTACTGTGTGTTTATCTGATTAGCCCGAGGGCTTAATTGAGTAAAAGTTTTTCATTCTGCTGGCATAAAAGTCATGTATTTGCTCATTGCTGAAACGTGGTATCCTGTGCCTTGTATATACGCCAACTTTGCTAGTTTAAAATCCTGTATAGGAAATACTCTCCATAGTAAGCCATTGTACTTTGCTGCTTGAAGAGCCAGCGGTTTGTGCAGAGGGCAGCACCACGCAGGCCATCCTATAGTATACTCCTAAACACTCTCACTTAGACGTTTAAGTGACTCTCCCCTACTCCTTCCCATCTGCTGAGGATTTCGTATAATTGATAAGTGCTTCCCTGCTGTCTCTGTTTGTGGCCTGGTGGAGATGGGCATCCTAAGGCAATGTAGTAACTGCCTCATGTTCACTGACAACCACATAATTTTAGAAAAGATAAACACAGTATGTGAGAGCTGTAGATACACAATGTCATTGGAGGCAAAGCACTCACATGCACACACAAAACATGCAAACCAGGATGTCAGTGTTTCACCCAAAACACACACACTACATTCACTAAGGAACAAACAAATAGACTTACATATGCAGAGGTACTCTCATGTAATCTACCCAAACCTCCAAGACCTCCTAGAAGCATTTCTCATTGGTCCTGAAAACACTCAAAAAAGACAGTGCCTCACTGATCAAAACATAACTCTGAGAATCATAGTAGGCCTGCTTTCAGACATTCTAGTTACTGGGGATTCCAAGACATACTGATGTCACTCTTATCAGGCTAAACAAGGAGAACATCACAGTGAGCTGTTTGTCTGGAGCCAAGATCCTCCAGATCATGCATGCA
The DNA here is from genome assembly GCF_019279795.1 of Protopterus annectens. Lineage (NCBI taxonomy): Eukaryota > Metazoa > Chordata > Ceratodontiformes > Protopteridae > Protopterus > Protopterus annectens. The sequence goes on along the minus strand of NC_056727.1, from coordinate 712,474,329 downwards.
TTTAGGTCTTTAAACTGCAAGTAGCAGTATAACATTGTCATAGTCCATGTGTGTCTAAAAGACCTAAGACGTACTTCACTGGACTATATGAACAGAGACATTATAGAGCTCTCGGCGTATGTGTTCCAGATGGGTATGAATCTAGCCTTGAGTAGCATCCTACCTTCATCTATGATGATGACACAGTACCAGCAAAAAATAACCGACTTCAACAATTGGCTTAGTTTTGTTTTTTTTAAAAAAACATTTATTGAATTACCACTTGTGACACAGGCAAATTTACATTTATACAAAAGCAATTGAACTTTATTAAATTAACATTAACAAACATTATACTAATATATTGCTATATAGCATATAACCTAAGAAACATTACATAAATGATTCAATTCCTGCCCCGTTTTTTAAACAAGAAACATCTTTACTAAACCATTACTTATGACATAATCAATCGCACATAAATGAAAAAGAACCACACCGACAGTCACAGCTGCAAGCATTTTACAGCACAAACCATACTGACACTCCCAGTTGCAAACATTATACATCACTTAACCACCCATTCATTTTCAGTCAAACATTACATAGCTCATTTAAGTCCTGCCTTCTTTTAAATCTCATTCCTCACCCATATGTATTGTTCTCACAATTCCCATTTTTCCTGTGTACAGTGGATACAGGAAGTGTACATACCCCTATTAAAATGCAAGTTTTTTGTGATATAAAAATGAGACCACAATAAATCATTTCAAAACTTTTCCTACCTTTAATGTGACCTATAACTTGTTCAATTCAATTGAAAAACAAATACATCTGTTATGGGAAAAATATAAAAAATAAAAAACATACAATAAGCTGGTTGCATAAGTGTGCACACCCTTAAACTAATACTTTGTTGAAGAACCTTTTGATTTGATTATAAACTCAAGAAGACATCATTATCATCACGCTTTGTCATTTCTAGCAATTGCTTTGCACTCTGTACTGCACGTTCAGCTAGTCCATTTGACTGCGGTTATTCTGGACTACTAGTAACATGTACAAAGTCCCATTCTTTTGGAAATTTCTGAAACAACTGACTGGTACCATTGTTAGAAATAACTTTCTGTGGACTACCATGGACTGAGAAATGACATTTCAACTTGGTGATAACAGCAGTGGATGTTAGATTAGGTAGTAAATCAATCTCAAACCAGTTTGAATAAGAATCTACCAATACTAAGTAATACTGACTGTTCCACTCGAATATATCAGTGGCTACTGTTCACCAAGGTAGTTCAGGAACTTGACTTAGCTGAAGTGGTTCTTTTTGCAAATATGGTTTAGCACTATTGCTTACTGAACAAGAAGAAAGTACTTGATGAATGCCTTTTGCTAGAGAAGGCAAAAATACTAGTCCTCTTGCCCTTCTTTTGGTAGATTCAGAACCTGGGTGACCACGATGCAAAATTTGGATACATTCACATTCTAACAAAGCAGGAACAACAATTTTAGGACCTTTGAAAATAATGTCATCTTCCATCAACATCTCATCTCTGTAAGGAAAATATGTTTGCACTTCAGGTGGTACACTAGATTGCTTTCATGGCCATCCAATATTAATGTAGTAGTTGAGCTTTTGCAAAACTGGATCAGTCTTTGTATGATGTCATTATGGTAGAAAAATTACACACTTCCATGACATCAAAGTCAAAATTCTCTGCATTAAGCTGTTCCACTGTATTTCTGGGTGATCTGGATAATGTATCAGCCAGATAAAGAAGTTTGCCTTTTGTATATACCATTTTGAAGCTGTACTTTTGCAATTTGAGCATCATTATTTGTAATCTTGCTGGAGCGGAATGCATAGGATTCTGTAAAGTAGTGACTAGAGGTTGGTGATCAGTTTCAATCAGAATAGCTTGACCATAAATATAATTATGAAACTTTGAACATACTATTGCCAAAAGTTCTTTCTGAATTTGAGCATATTGCACTTCAGTTTAGGTAACAGTTCTAGATGCACAGACTACTGGTCTGCCTTATTGAAGAATAACTGCAAGACCAAATTTTGAAGCATCACAGGAAAGAGCTACTGGTTTATTGACATCATAGTATCTTAATGTAGGTCGGGTGGCAATTTTCTGCTTAAGGTCTTCAAATGCTGTCTGTGCTGTTCCAACCAAGACCATGTAACATTTTTGAACATTAGCTCTCTTAAAGGTGTTGTCAACTCACTGAAGTATGGTATAAACTTGCCTAAATAGTTGACTATACCAACAAAACTTTGTAGAGCTTGAACATTATCCTGTGCTGACATCTCAAGAATGGGTACTTGCTTGGAAGGGTCTGGTCACAAGCCATAGCTAGTAAATAAATGACATACATATGTAACTTCTGGTAGTCTAAATTTGCACTTCAGAGGATTGAGCTTCAAGTTCACTTCACATGCTCTGTCTAGAACTTTAAGGTTTCTGTCATGATCTGCTTCACCATTGCCTCCAGCCAATAAATCCTCTACTATCATGGCACAAGGATAACCCGAAAAAATTTGCTCCATTGCACGCTGAAGGACTTCACTTCCAGAATTTATTCTAAATGGCATCCTGAGGAATATATACCTTCCAAATGGGGTACTGAAAGTAGTCAGTGGTGAAGGTTTGCAATCAAGCATCACTTGCCAAAATAAACATTTTGTATCCAAGACAGAAAAAACTGTAGCATTTGGTATTAGGACTGAGACGTCCTTGACTGTACGCATAGGATAATGTGGTCTTTTTAATGCTTTGTTCAAATCTCTTGGGCCAATGCCTATTCTGATTTCATCTGAGCCTTTTTTGTGGGCTGCTACCATGGATGACACCCATTCAGTTGGTTCTGTAACTAGACAAATTACACTTTGCTGCACCATTTTATCCAACTTTGCTTTGACTTTATCCTGCATAGCTATCAGAACTTTTCTTGCTGGTCTGACCACTGGACTGATCTCTTGGTCTAACTTCATAGAATACACAAGTGGAAGTTTGCCTAACTTGTCATCTAAAACATTAGCATACTCTGAGAAAATAGCTTCAGTAAAATTGGAACTGGGACATTTGTTTATAAGATGAACTTCTTTAGTAAAGGAAAGCAGATTAATTCTCAAACTGTCTCTGAGACCCAACAATGACTGCACAGGTCTTCAGACTACATAGAACAGTAAGCCGTAGCAGTTCCTAGCCAAATAACATGACAACACTACTGAGCATTCGGTCTGAATTTCTTCACCTCCATAAGCAACATGTTTTGCACAACTGGCCACTTTAAGTTGCTCACCAGCTCTCACCTTAGCAAATGTGTCTGCTGACATAACATTACACTTTGAACCAGTGTTTACTTTGAGTTTGGTGAATTTACTATTGATCTGGATAGTACAAAACACTTTATTCTTTGCAAATAAATCTACTGCAGCAACCTTTTCACTAATTACTGATACACCATCTACACAGAAAGTAGGGTTGTGGCTCTCTATATGATCAACTTGCTTTTTTAAGTGGCCCTTGCTTATAACTGTGTAAGGTTTACTTGATTTGCAAAACTTTTGAAAATGGTCCCATTTTTATCACTTGTGGCATTACTGACCAAATGCCAAGCACTTTTCTCTTTTAGACTCATGATTGGCACCACAGTTGCAACAATTAACAATAAAGGTTGATCTTGGTTTTGCTGACTCACCCTTGTACTGCACTGAGCATATCCTCTTCACTGAACTAGTCTTAGAACTTGCTGGAAAACTATGAGTATTACCTACCACACTCACAGAGGTTACAGCTGCCATGTGCTTAGGCCTGCTTCTGCTAGCTACGTGTTGTATGCTGTCCACATTTGCTCTGGAGCCTGCTAAAACCATTTTCTTATCACCTGCAAGCATACTTGTGTGCCTTTCTTGAAACTTCATGGATGTGACAAATCTTAATAGCTTTGCTCAGTCTTAAATCACTGTCATGAAGCAAAATCTTTCTTCCTGCAGCAATATTAATGCCACACATAAGCCTTTCCTTTATTAACTCATCTTTTAAGTTAGCAAACCTGCATGTTTTAGATTTGTTTCTTAGGTCAGTAATATAAGCTGCAAAAGTTTCTCCTTGCTTTTGATCTCTTGTGTAAAACAAATGCCTCTGAAATGTAATATTTGTCTGTGGGTTGCACATTTCCCTGAATTTGCATTTCAAACACTCAGGGTCTTCCCTTGATTCAGCCTGTACAACAATATTATGTTTTTTCCCTTCTCCTTCATATACTGCTGGTGCACAAACAAATGAACGCTCTCTTTCAATGGCCTCTGACTCAGCTAGGCTTAGCAAAATGAATGCCCTGGTGAGTGCACTTTTGTTAGAATAAGCTGCTTGTATAAAAATATTGTACATTTGCTCAAATCTTCTCCAGTTTTCTGCAATATTCTGATCAAATACAAGTGGTGATGGTTTTCAAAATTCATCTGCCATGCCAACAAGTTACTGTAAAACACAATGCAACTCATGTCCACTGGTATCTGTGCGAACATGCATACTTATTCATATGCCAGAACTTGTAACTATGCCCAATAGCACAACAAGCCTCTGAATAACTGAACTTTGCAAAATAAGTATCCCAGGGACAAGAATACTCTTGAAATCAATGTACTGTAAGAAATCACCTCTCATCAGTGTAAGAAACATTTCACAATAACTGTGTGAATAAACTAGGCAGAAGAAGCTCAGAGTAAAAAACATGTTGAAGTAATTGCACTTTGTGAATAAACACTACACACTGAAACTTTCCCAAAATGACTGTATTTTGCTAAATAATTCTTTACAGTGTAAGAAACACTCTGTAATCGCAGCACTCTGCGAATAGACACACCCAGCACAAGAAAATTTGTGAAATGGCTGTATTTTGACTGTACTTTACAAAATAGTTGCACTTTGCACAGAAATAAACTCTTCGGAACAAATGCACAGTAATAAGTACACACTGTAAGTACTTTTGCATACTTTGAGATACTTCCAATACCTCTAGTTATGCCATGAATAGCTTCAATCAATGCAAAACAGTAGTTTATGCCAAAACACAGTACTTTGCCAAAAAACATGCAGTTGCCTTGCTTTATTTATGCTTAATGTGCACTTTTTGCCTTTATTTTGCTTGTTGTGCTCATTTTACTCTAAATATGCTCGTTTTGCAATTCTGAGGCAATTCCAAACCCCTTATGTGCCTTTCTGATAATCGTTTTATCAAATATCTTAATTTTAAACATTTTGTGTAAACTTTTTTGTGCCTCTTGCTTGCTTAATAATGTGTTCTGTGCCCTTGTAATGCTCTGTTTTGTATTTTTTAATAAATAAATCATTTGCACAAGTTTTCATTACCTGTAGTTTGTTTCTTTTTGTACTCTGTTCACTTAGTTCACCTTCATTGTTAACTCTGCATCTTGTAGCTTTGAAAAGCAGTCTCTGAAATCCTGGTTCTGGCACCATGTCGCTCGTCTCATCAGGATAAAACAGATGAACATTTGTGGTCTCTGTTTAAGCAGCTTTATTACATACAAATGCATCAGGATTGCAGCTTAATAACTTTAACTTAGATAAACCTATAAACAAACTAGCTATCACACTCATAAATGCTCACTCTCTGGCTGTACCTCAAAATGGCACTGAAACTAGCATGTGCTTGCTATTTATAAGCACGTGCTATACTTGAAATGCTTCTTTAAGGTACAATACACACACACACACACACACACACACACACACACTATTCTACACATTCTATTACCTTTCCCTCTCTTGTTATTCGCTCCCAATACCTTGGTTCCTTTGCCAGTTTTCTCCAATAAATTCCATCCCCCTCTTACCTATTGTCTGTATCCCTAATTACAGTCATCCCTATCAGCAGAATCTCCTTTCACCATTCCCATGTTGGTTTAGTTCTTAGAATATTTTCTGCTACTTTAAGAATATAATACTCTGTATGATTATTGTTATTCTCCTTAAAGGCATGCATCCAAAATCCCAGTCAATCCTTGTTTTTTGAGCTTCCCCCCATTTCAACATCAGCCATTTCCACTTTGAATTATAGTTTTCTTCTTGTGCTATGTATAGCAGCCTTAACTGTGTAACTCTGAAATACCCCTGCAAATCGGGTAATCCCAATCTGCTCTGTTCTACTGGTAGAATCATCTCATTCCATTTGACTCTTACCGTCATCCCCTCCCAGATAAAGTCCTTCAGTTTTTTATTAATTGCTATCCACAACTTCTCTGGTTGATAAAAATATGCCTGACCTGTGTAAGACTGAAAGGACTAAAAGCATTTTGACTGCTTGTATCTTACTATCCATATCCATATAACAAAGCTTCCGTTTTCTCAATTTTTGTATTATCTTTTGTTTAGTCTCTTCCCACATATCCTAACAACTGGCTTCATTTATTGTGTCACAACAAGGGGATCCAGTATTTCTCAGCCTGAGGAGGCATGATCGACAAACCACAATGTTTTGCCAGAGATGGTTTGCATTTGTCACCAGTTGGCTTTTGGATACTGGCAAAAACTGTATTTATCTCCATAGGGCCTTTGTAGGCCATGCCAAGTTCTTAAACCATCCAACATAAAAATTACTCATGACTACCTAAAGGTTCTGATGCTGAGTGCTAGGAGTTTAAACAAACTGCACCCCCTGGAAGCACTCCTCACCCTGGAGAATGTAGACATGACATATGTGCAGCCATGGAACCATGGTTCAGAACTGTAGACAGCACCCCAGCTATCAAAAGTTACAGTGCCTTTCATACATTTCGATCCTCCTCAGCTCAGGATAAAACAATGGGATGTGGTGTCTCATTGTTCATAAAGGACAAGTACACTGCTAAACTGGTCCAGCACCATGAATGGACAGAGCTGCTGCATGCCGAACTAACCATAGCTGCGACCCCATCATATCCTTGCTAGCTATAGATCCCCTAACATAAGTCTGGAAAAACTACACTTCTTCCCTAAACCTACTAGAATCTCTTAACATTCAGCCTAACACCATACTTATGGGTGACTTCAACTACCCCTCCATAGACTGGGAGACTTATATGACCCATAATACACTTGCTCAGAGATTTTTGGACTTAATCACCACAAACACCCTGGGGCAATTAGTTAGCTTCCCAAATAGAAGTACAAATATCCTAGACCTGGTACTGATGAACTTGGAGGGATGCTGTTCCCTCACATGTATTAACTCCTTCCTGGTAAGATCTGGCCACAAAATTATCTCATTCATTATTAAAACTAAACTAGAGCCCCCATCAAACTCCAATCCTGTTAAGAACTTTGCTAAGGCTAATTGCCTCAAACTAAGTGGCAGCTTATTAAACTTCAAGCCCCTCCAAACCTGGATGACATTGAGGCCTGCTTTGTGCTGTACACAAAAGCAATGTACAGCCACATTCATAGCTGCATACAGGAGGCAGTACCTGTCTGAGTCAAATCTATGATTACTGGCAAAAATAAACCACCTTGGTGGATACCTAGCATAAAGAAGCTGTTTCAACAAAAGGAAAAAAGCCTCTCCAAAACAATGCAAAAAAGCCATTCACCAGTCTAAACAAACAAAAATTTGAGAGCTGGTCAAATTTGCCAAAGCAAACTACCAGGTGAGAGATAACTGTTAGGCTTTTTTAATTATGCAATTATCCCACCTGAACCCTTTCTTTTCTCTTCCATTACCTTCTCCTCTCCTAATTTTTCTCCCTACTCCTCCCTCTCTGCTAATTATTCTATCTTAACAAACCTCCCTAGTAGGACAATGCCACGCACTAACTATTCTCCTTGCTCCTACACTTCCCATCTCAGGACACATGCTACCTGTATCCAACCTGCAGTTTAGCTTCCATTTTAACTCTCTATACATGCTGTAGCTGATAAATGAAACTGCTTTGAACTACACTGCTGATCACCGAGGACAATCCAAATGTATTTTTGCCAGCGTTATTGTTACTGCCTGCTCAACTATTACTACTTACTCGAAATGTCTTATTTTGTTTATTTCTCCTAACTGAAATACAATGAACATTTGCTTAATCATTCTATTGCATGTATCCTATCACGTGTTATTCTATTGTATGCATCCTATCACATGTTATTTCAACACTGTAATTTTTGTTGATTAGATATAAGTGGAGCTTTTCTCCCCATGCCTCTGCTGAAAAAGGGCACTAGCTCAGTCGGACTATCCCGGGCAACAAATGTCAAATAAATAAAAATAAATAAATAAATGTTTGTAATTTCAATGGAAATGCTCAGTAATGTGCTGAGTTAATCATGAACGGTAACTCTCATGCCCAGCCTGAAACTATAGCAAACCCGCTGGCTGAAAAGTTCAGTTGAAACTTCTTCCCCCATCACCTCTTATAACACCCAAAGAAATATCCATAACCATGACATCCTTACTGTGCTCGCTAAAGCCAGCAACACAGCCACCATGGGTTGAGACAACATTCCAGGATGCTTCTTAAATAGATTAAAAACAGGATCTGTCAGGGCCACTTGAAATCCTCTTTAACAACAGCCTCTGGATGGGCTTTGTCCCAGAGGAATGGAGGACTGCAACAGTTGTCCCTTTGCACATGGGGACTCATCAACTGACCTAGGGAACTACAGACTCATAAGCTTAACCAGTTTTATCTGCAAGACCTTGGGAGAATTATCATGAACCTGATCATTAACTACATAGGAAATCTCCAAATACTAGACCAGACCCAATTTGGCTTTCTCAAGTGGAGGTCTTGACTGCTCAATCTGGTGGACTTCTTTGAGAAAATTACCAGGGCCATTGATGAGGGTAAAACTGGACACACCACTTATTTAGACCTGGCCAAAGCTTTCAACACAATCCCCCATTCGGGGATCATAGACAAACTTACTGCATTAGATATAAACTCCTACTTCATTAGGTGGATAGCAAACTGGCTCACTGACAGGACGCAAGTTGTCTGGACAGGTGAATCTGCTTTTGATAAGAAACCTGTTATTAGCAGTGTCCCACATGGCTCAGTGTTGGAACCGCTCCTGTTTGGTATATACTTCTCTGAAGTGAAGGGCGACATTGGGGACCTCTGGCTCACAAGGTTTATTGGAGACTGTAAGCTGGGAGTAATCACTGAATCCCCAAACAATGCTGACATCCTACAAACAGGTCTAAAAATGACAAACAATTGGTCTAAGATGAAATGCTAAAAAATGCATAATCATACCCTTCAGTAAATCAGATATCCCTGCTAATTATAATACTGATAGCACACCCTTAAAAGTAGACCCAGTGGTGAAGGTCCTAGGAACACAGATGGAGAGTAACATAAACTTTAACCAATGGGTAGCTACGGTAGTGAGGAAATCCTTCTGTGTGGCTCAACGTATAATTAAAGGCATGACATCAAGGTCAAAAGAAGTCATAGTACATTGTACTCAGCCTTCATCAGGCCTGTAATGGAATACAGCGCTCCCTTCTGCATGTACCTAACCAAGCATATACACCAACTGGAGTAGTCCCAGAGGTTTCTAACTAAAAACAATACAAAGTGTGAGACAAGTCTTATACTGACCGACTAAAGGCACAATCCCTTTACTCCAAGACATATCATTTGAGAGATGACTTATGCTTGACTTACAAGGCATTCTCTGATCCAGCCCTGATGAATATGTTATATATTCACAAGAAAAATTGCACGAGGGTTACACATTCCATGGACCTGAACCTTATTTGTGACAGAACTTGCTGGAGAGGCAGATTTGTATAACAAAGACTACATCGTCTATGGAATAAACTTCCCGTCTTTGTAAAACAAAGCCTGTTCCTCACTCTCTTCAAAAAGAATTTGGATAAATGGATAAGGAACCGTAAATTCACTCCTGGGTACTACCCATTTCCCTTATGGATAGAGGCAGTTTGTAAAATGACTCAGGGCTCCAACACCTAAAGACTCACTATCCCGATACTACCCCATCCTGTATCTGGGGAATTAAGATATAATATTTACATATCTTGGGTATTATTGATTAGGCTTATAAAGAGTCTGGTGGCATTGACCTAGTAATCACCTATGAACCTATGTCAGGTTGGGTAGGCAAACAGGAGTGCCTTAGCATGTACACCACCTTGTTCTCATACAGCAGCCATGCAGGCTTATGTTTCTTTCACCCTATAGCAGAGTTCCTTCTGAACTCCAGACATCACTAGACCTCAGTAAAGGATGAGTTCTTATGCTCCTTCCAGGACACGTATGCCCACCCGTCATGCTTGCACCATCAAACACATGAACCACTAATCACACTCAGGTCACCTGGTCTGCAGTCAGGGCTTTATCTCTCTATGCCACCAGTGAGGGTAATAAAATATCTCTTAGTACTAGAAATAACTTTTTTTACACGTTTACCAGTTGTGGATGCATCAGTCAAGCAGATGAAACTAACAATGACTAGAACACTTGTAAAAGGCAAGACATCAATGAAATATCTGGCTGACTGCTATCACCATCTGCACTGTTTTGTTACTCTTTCCATTCTTTTATGAATGCTGACCAAAAGCTGCTTCCTTAGAAACTGTATCAGCGCCTTTATTTTTCTTTCATTCTAGGCTGGTACCAGGATATGTAAGTTTGGGTGGTGTTTTACTGTAGGGTGACACCATTGGAAAACAGCTAAGTGAACCTCTTGAGTATGACTCTGCAAATCCACATAGCTGAATCTAGACTGGTGCATCCCCCTGTTGAACTTCTGGGTTGCATGTGGTTATACCTTAGGTCATACATAATTCTGTACCTGAACTGAAATAGCAGACTTAGATGCTTTAACTTACTTTTACTATTCGACTGGAACATGATACTGTGCCAGATAATGTAACCTCACATAAGCTAAAGTGCACTAAACCATAGTGTATAAATAAAGCTAAATGTTGTGTTATTTACCCTGTTTGTACAAAACAGTAGTATAGTTTTAATTAACTGCAAGAAAAGTGTGCCAACCATATGTCACATACTGACTTGTTTGAGCTGTCCAGATGTCCTCCACTAAGGGCTAAGAAAACAAGCCCCTTCCTCCAGTCAGCAGCATATGAGCATTGTAGTTTCTGTCATCACTAGCTCCAGACACATATAGTACATCCACTCAGTAACAGGATATTTTTACATATTAAATTCATAAACTTTAAATAACATCTATTTTTCTTCTGAAGCTGGTTATCTGATGCTGCCTGCATACTACATCCAACACCCAGTCACTTTTTTGTTGATTTTGTTGTCATGTTTGCATTAAAAAATAAAATGGTCATAGCTCTCAATTTTTGAAGTATACAGAAAGTCTCTGATTGTTTTATATTTTTGTACTGTTCTTAGTAAAGTTTTGATTTTCTGGTACATTACTAAGAGTTACACTTAGTACATAATAACATATTAAATTTTCATACTTATCCTTTAGTGCAAAATCTCCTGATGTCCTTCCACATCACTGCTGCAGTATTCATAACCAAAGGGATCTCCTACAAAGGTTAGTCCAATGTCTGGCCAGTATACCAGACTTTAGTACTTACAGACGCCATACATCATATGTATGCTCCCTGGGCAAGGCATAGGGCATAAAGGCGACATACAGATGCACACACCCAGAACTTCTTATAGGTTCATAGGTTCATAGATTAGTACTAGGCTAACTGCCCTTGTGAGCCATCTGAAATAGCAGACTTAAATGCTTTAACTTACTTTTACTATTCAACTGCAACATGATACTGTGCCAGATAATGTAACCCCACATAATAAGCTGCTAGTCCAAACCCCATCATTGCATCATTGGTCTGAACGTCTTTCTTCTGTGCTGATTACCGAGCTGTTTTTCTGATAAGTTCCCCATTGGGGTTTATCTATTTTTCTTTCTTTATTTAGTGTAGGTTTGCTTCATGTCATCCAGTAATGGAAAATGTCAGTATGGGAGGCAGATTCCCCATAAAGACCATCACAACCAGCGTCTCTTCTGTTTGGGTGCTTCCCACGAAGATGCACTGTGTTCCATCTGCCAAACCTTGATACCAAAGACCCTATGTAGTAATGTCTCTCCTCCTTACCTACCTAAAAAACCAATATCTTAAGCTGTTGGCTTAAGGTGCTATAACTGAGTCTTCCCATCATGAGGGTCAGCCTTCAGCCAAGAAAAAAGCCAAAAAAACTTAGGTCTGATATATCTGCTGTCCTGCCGCCCCAGACGTCTATCTCAAAGCTAGTGAAACCCTGGAGGATCGCCCAGTCATTGCTTCAGATTCCTCAACCAAGACCCCATCAGAAGCTGGCTTGGATCTGACTTCTTGCATGTCCTTCAAGGCTTTACAAACATCTGCTCCAAACATTAAAGAGGCACCTTGGCAGATTATATCTGAGGTACCAAAAGGGATTCCACAGATCTTAGTGATGGTGGATATCCCTATTACACTTATTGAGTGCCACCAAGGGTCCGAACCTCCCAAGTTGTTTCTTGCAGATGTCCCACAGAAAAACAAGTGTATTTCCATGCAGTTAAGGATTTCCAATGATAATCTCAGGATTCTACTCAGGGGTTGTTTAATGCTTTAATGGCTTTAAAGCCTCCTCAAGGGGTGTCTGTGTCTGCCCCTCCCTGGTCTTCCACTCCTTTTAAAAGACCTCGGGAGCAGGATTCCTCCGATGAGGATCAGGATTCAGAGGAAGAGTCTTTAGCCTACTTTTCTAACATCCCTTCCCTTTTGGAATATGGTTCAGAGGAAGAGGAATCTAGTAGTCTAGATTCTCCTTTAGATGAACTTTCCTTTGGGGACACTATTTCCTATATGATGGAATACTTTAAGTGGGGTTGCTCTCAAGTTTCTGATATTCAGATTATACTATGAGTTCCTCCAGATGGAGTCTCCCAAGCCTCCTGCTATTCCCCCAGTTCTGTCTGCCCTCCTGAATACCTTTTCACTAGCTTCTGTGGCCCCTTATTCTCAGCCCCCAGCCCCCAAGAAACCTGACTGATTTTACAAGGTGCCTGATGAATGTAAATGGTATAAATGCCCTTCTGTTGATCTTTCTGTAATTTGTGTTTCTTCTGACAAGCCCTTTAAGCTGTTGCTCTCTACCAAGCTACTTCCTTCAGACAAGGATAGTATGGCCAAGGAAAGACCAGGCAAAAAGGTTTATACTGCTGCCACTTTATCGTTTAGGGCCATTAATCACCAGAGTGGTATGACCAGGTATGTTTTGGTCCTCATTTCTCAGGTTATTTCTGATCCTCCTGACTGAGAGGAAGGCTACTGCCCTTTCTTTGTTGGTCTCCACCTCTCAGGCTCCCCATCATTCTAGCAAATGCAGTTATAATGCAGTTGATACTTCCTCCGGGGCTGCTGCATTTGGTTCTGTTATGAGACTTTTCTCTTGGCTTCACCTGATGACATTAAAGCCAAACTATTGGATATTACTTTGGATAACAAAAACGTCTTTGGTGCTGCTGCTGCTGCTATACATCCTAAGTCTCCCCAGGATAAGGGCAGAGCCTTGCAGTTGTTGAAACATATTTTTGTTTCTCCTATTCCAAAGTTTCTGAGAAATTACCCTCCAAATCTGCTTTTGTTCACAGACAGTTTCATTCTCCTCCCAAAGGTAAAAAGGGTTTTAGATGTGTGCCTCCTGCTAAGTCTACTCAGACCCCTACTTCCCAGACACCTCCTTTTCAGGACAAGCCTGGTTCCTTTTGACACTTTGCTTCCCCTTCCCTCAACCAGGTTCCCTTATCCCTCCATCTTTCTCTGCCCCTTCCAAATCGATTAAGAATTACAACAAACTCTTGGGTTCTGTTCATTATCTGCCAGGGATATTTCATGGTTTGGAAATATCTTCCTCCCTTTCTGGACATCCCCCAACCTCCTTGAGAAAGTACACTTGTGTAAAATCTTACCGTAATGGTAGATGTCCTTGCCTTCATGGGATTCCCTGACGTCTGGCCAGTCTACCAAAGACTCCTGTTGCTTTAAAGGTATGCCGAATGTCACCCAAATGCTTCTTGTGTAGCATAGGGAATACAGATGAAGTTTTGGCCTACCACAGTCAGAACTGATTGCCCCAGTAAGAAGACCAGTCCAAGAAACTCAAGAGGTAATCTGTACATCCAGGAAGGCAGAAGGACTAGGGGAAAGGAGGGAGGGAGAGAATGTGGCAGCAGTGAAGGCAAGAACATCTACCGTTATACTAAGATTTTAAACAACTGTACTATGTCCTTACATACACTGCTGCAGTATTCTTAACATATGGGAGAGTGCCAAAGCTCAAGAGGAAACTGGGAAACTGGGGGGGGGGGCAGAAGAATCTTCCAAATAGCTATGAAGAACAGCACTAGCAAAACCAGCCCTAGCTCTAGAGATACCATTCAACTTGTAGTGCTTGATAAAGGTATGCACAGATGTCCAGCTAGCTGCTTCAAGAATAGAATTAGAATCTAAGCCCTTGAAAAAAGCACCAGAAGAAGCCACAGCTCTAGTAGAATGAGCCTTGATTGAAAAGGGAAGGCTGTTGCCATAAAAAGTGTAACAAAAAGAAATAGCCTTAGAAATCAAAGAAGAAATAGTTTGGATACAGCAAGTCCCAAAGATCTAGGATGAAAAGAAACAACTGATCATTGTAGAACCACCAAAAACAAAACTGTAGCAGTACCACACAAAATGGGAAGGCCAGTTGTCCACAATACTGAAATATTTTATTGAAAGAAAAAAATGTAAATCCTCTACTCGTTTATCTTATATATTTTATCTTTTCCATAAAATCAAAAATATCTTTGATGGAAGATGGCAGAACTCATTACATCTAAGTGATGCCTCCAGGTGCATCTGCAGTTAACTCCTACTGACACCTTTAGGCATCAAATATTGCTTGTTCATATTTGCATCAGTAATTCCAAAACCATGCTATGTACAAGGTTTTAAAAAATTTCATCTCAAAGCTTACACAACGGCAAACTCAGCTGTATTAATATTTGACCTCTGTCTAGTGCAGGTAAATAGATATTAACTGTTGTTTTTATGATATTAATTTATATAGATACAACTTTCACAATTTTCTAAATATCTCAACAACTAAGTAATACAGACAGAACTCCTTAGCCTCATATGAAAGCTGCCAGCTAGATGAATAAAACGCTGCTGACAGTATGTGTGTAACTTGATTGGTTGTTGAGATACTGTAAGATGTTTACAAAATATTGCAAATGTAATAGTTACTGGGCAGGATTCACGAAGGCTTGCACGGAGTCTAAGAGTAGTGTAAGACTCCATGCAGCCTTCGCGATCCAGAAACAGCCCAAAGTCCGTGTAAGAGACCAGCTAAAACGTCTCTTACATGGAGTGGGCGTGGATAAGCTAATCACCTCACTTGCAGCTGAATAGCATGCAAATGAGGTTGATTAGCGATCCAGGAAGCCCAAAACAGCCCGTGTAAGAGCCGTTTTAGCTGCAGAAATGTACTCAGTTGACAACTGAGTACGTTTCTGCAAAAACCACAATGGAGCCATGTCAGCTCCAAATAAAGGGTGCATATGTGTCAGGCAACATGCCATTGGCCAAATATGTGGCCATTGGCAAGGTAACCTGATGCAAAAGTAATAAAAATATATATTTTTTTTCAAACCCAGCGCAGCCCCGCGCAAACGGGCTGCGCTGTATAAAACATAAAAATAAAGGTTATAAACCCACAAATGTGGGTTTTATGCAATACATGGATTTACAATGCAGGGACCAGCAGACCAAAAACAACATGGCCACCATTTAGTGGTTGCTAAGGAGGGAAGCTGAGTCTAAGAGATGTAACTAAGCATTAGTAGGCAATCTGATGCAAATGAGTGTTAGGATACTGAATTCCACTGTCACATAGCAAATGAGCACATTCTGAGTAGTGTAAGAGTTACAGAAGGGGGAGGAACAGAGTAGGAGATAGGTGACGTCACAGGGGGGAATGGCAGAAAGAAATGCAGTTCATTGGAGGTGAAAGTTACATGACAGATGTCAGACACATATCATGGAAAGAGGAGTGCCACAACATAAGCATGGGAAAGTCAAGAAATGGAAGGTGTACACTGTTGCCTACACCAAAGTTTCTTGCTGGGCGTGCATGCGCACGTGTGCGCGCCATGAAGAGCGAGTAAGACAGTGTGTGCGCGAGTAAGGCAGACTGAGCATGTGGGAGCATGTTGGTAGATGTTTAACACTGTTTGCGCGGGTGTGCACGCGTCTTAACCTGAATAAGCAGATTCTGAACCGTGTAAGCATGTGTGCGCGCATGTAAGCCACTGTGAGCGTGTTTCTGCTGGTATACATGCTGCTCCCCCCTGAGGAAACAGAAAGGAAAAAGGAAGCAACAGAATTAGTAGGAAGCTAGCAGGGAATACTGCTGGAGCTAGCAGGTGAAAACAATTAGAAGCAGGCAATTACACAGGCAGAATAGTAGCTCAGCCCAACACTTAAAAATCTGCAAACAGCAGTGCAAGATGTTTCTTTCAAGAGACACTGCAAGACAGGAGTAAGCTATTAGAAGTGAAAACTGAAAAAGCTGAACTCAGAGCAGAAATGTTAGGGGCTGCCATAGCTGTCATAATGAGACATAGGCAACTTACTGAGGGTGGTGACAATGCAGATGGTGCCAGACAACCCACAGTGAGGAGACGGAGAAGAGTGTACAGGCCCAGGGTCACCTACCATGGGTTACATGAGCTGGAGATAGTAGAGTGCTATAGAGTGGACAGAGACCTTTTGCAGCAAATAGTGGAGCTGTGCAGGCCACGCCTCACACACAGAACCAACAGAGGGGAACCCATCCCAGTGGAAACCAAGGTATGTGTTGGCCTAAGAATACTAGCAACAGGTACCTTCCAGAGACCAACTGGTGATATGATGGGGATATCACAGGCATCAGCCTCCAGGGTACTGCACCAGTTCCTGGATGCCATGTCAGCACATGTCGGTGATTATGTATATTTCCGCAATGCCCGTGAGGTATTGGCCAGTAATATGCATCTCTTTCAGCAAATAGCGGAATACCCTGAGGTAGTGGGTGCAATAGACTGCACGCACATATGCATCAAAGCACCAGCTGGTGAGCGGGGTAGGGCCTACATTAACCGCAAGGGCTTCCCCTCCATCAACTGCCAGGTCGTGTGTGATGCCCAGGGCATAATAATGAATGTGTGTGCTGGCTGCCCTGGGAGCTACCATGATTCCCACATCTGGCATTTGACGCAGCTGTACCAGACATTTGCCAATGGGGACATCCCGCATGGACACCTAGTGGGGGATGCAGGTTATGCACTGGAGCCGTGGCTGATGACACCCATCAGAAATGCACACACACCTGAACAGGAACGCCATAATGAGGCACACGCACAAACACGTTATGTAATAGAGCGTGTGTTTGGGCTGCTCAAGTCACGGTTCCGGTGTCTGGACACATCTGGTGGAGCCTTGCAGTACACACTAACTACATGTACCCAAACTGTCATGGTATGTGCTATGCTACATAATATGATCTTGCGAAAACAGCTGCAGCAGGACCAGCATAGGGCTGGGCCAAACAGCCCCCAACGATTGCCAAGGCCATCACAGGCAGAGCATGACGTGGAGGAGGAACAACCTGAGCCTTCCCCAGTAGGCAGAAGGAGGCGTGCCCAGTATGCCCTGGCCTTGGCAAAGAGGCAACGCATAGCACATATACTGGCTCAGTAGGAACCCTGGGAATGATACCCCCTCTGACTCACTCAAATAATAACAGGGATGCCTAAAATGACATGACCTGCTCACAAACATGTACAGGGAGTGTAATATGTGCATCCAACAGAGGCAGCCCTGCAGCACCACCTGAGGCATGAATGCCATGTGTTAAGTAATGTAACACCATGTACTATATGCACACCTGGGGACCGTGACTAACATCCTACCCTCACCAAGCATCATGCCACAATATGACAATGAGATGATCAAGTGCAATAATTGGCTGAAGTATCACAGTTAGTCAAAGGGGATCCAATGTGTGCCAGCCTGGGATGACATGCTGAGCATGACATGATGTCCCACCTGCTAGGACTGGCATGCACCTATCAGTGCAGGCTGTATGGATACTGGCAAAGGCTGTTGTTACCCACAGCGTGCCCTGAATAGGTAAGGCTCAAAACACAAACCTACCTCCATAGGTATCAGAAGGGATAAGAACCTAGATGCAA